>NW_027480778.1:0-219588 GCF_051401765.1 Calliopsis andreniformis
GGATTGAGGACTGAGGATTGAGGATTGAGGATTGAAGATTGAATATTGATGATTGAAGATAGAGGATTGAGGATTGTGGGTTGTGGACTGAGGACGAGGACTGAGGGTTGAGTATTGATGTTTGAGGTCTGAGGATTGAGGATTGAGGATTGAGAATTGAGGATTGACGATTGAGGATTGAGGCTTGAGGATTGAGGATTGAGGATTGAAGATTTACTGTTGAGGATTGAAGATTGAGGATTGAGGATTGAGGATTGAGGATGGAGGATGAGGGCTGAGGGTTGAGGATTGAGGTTTGAGTATTGAATCCTGAGAATTCAGGATATTCTATTGAGTATTGGGGATTGATAATTGATGGTTGAGAATTGAGGATTGAGGATTGAGGATTGAGGACTGAGTATTGAAGATTGAGGATTGATGATTGAGGATCGAAGATTGCAGATTGAGTGTTGAAATCTGCGAATTGAGGATATTCTATTGAGGATTGAGGATTGACAACTGATTGTTGAGGACTGAGGGCTGAAGATTGAGGATTCATTAATGAGGATTCAGAATTGAGGTTTGAGGACTGAGGATTGAGGATTGAAGATTGAGTATTGAGGATTGAAGATTGCAGATTGAGTATTGAAATCTGTGAATTGATGATATTCTACAGAGGATTGAGGATTGTCAACTGATTGTTGAGGACTCAGGGCTGAAGATTGAGGATTCAGGATTGAGAATATAGGATGGAGTTTTGAGGACAGGGGATTGAGGATTGAGGATTGAAGATTGAATATTGATGATTGAAGATTGAGGATTGAGGGTTGAGTGTTGTGGATTGTGGACGAGGACTGAGTGTTGAGTATTGATGTTTGCGGTCTGAGCATTGAGGATTGAGGATTGAGAATTGAGCATTGAGGATTGAGGATTGAGCATTGAAGATTGAGTATTGAGGATTGAAGATTGGTGATTGAGGATTGAGGATTGAGGATTGAGGATTGAGGATTGAAGATTGAGTATTGAGGATTGTAGGTTGCGGATTGAGGATTGAGTATTGAGGATTGAGGATTGAGGATCGAGGATTGAGGATGGAGGATGAGGGCTGAGGGTTGAGGATTGAGGTTTGAGAATTGAATCCTGAGAATTCAGGATATTCTATTGAGTATTGAGAATTGAGAATTGATGGTTGAGTACTGAGGATTGAGGATTGAAGATTGAGTATTGAGGATTGAAGATTGAGGATTGAGGATTGAGGATTGAGGATGGAGGATGAGGGCTGAGGGTTGAGGATTGAGGTTTGAGTATTGAATCCTACGAATTCAGGATATTCTATTGAGTATTGAGGATTGAGGATTGAAGATTGAGTATTGAGGATTGAAGACTGACGATTGAGGAATGAGGATTGAGGATTGAGGATTGAGGATTGAGGATTGAAGATTGAGTATTGAGGATTGAAGATTGAGGATTGAGGATTGTGGATTGACGAGTGAGGATTGAAGATTGAGGATTGGGGACTGAGTGTTGAGAGTTGAGTGATGAGAATTGATGTTTGTAGATAGAGATTTGAAGATTGCAGATTGAGTATTGGGTATTGAAAGCTGTGAATTGACGATATTCTAATGAGGATTGAGGATTGACTGCTGACTGTTGAGGACTGAGGTCTGAAGATTGAGGATACAGGATTGAGGATTCAGGATTGAGGTTTGAGGACTGAGGATTCAGGATTGAGGACTGAGGATTGAGGATTGAGGATTGAGGATTGAAGATTGAGGATTGGGTATTGCGGATTGAACATTGAGGATTGAGGATTGAGTGTTGAGGATTGAGGATTGAGGATTGGGTATTGAAGGTTGAGTATTGAGTATTGAAGATTGAGGATTGAGGCCTGAGGATTGAAGATTGAGGACTGAGAGTTGAGGGTTTGAGTGATGAGAATTGATGTTTGTGGATTGACATTTGACGATTGAAGAATGGGGATTGAGTATTGAATACTGTGAATTGAGGATACTCTATTGAGGATTGAGTATTGACAATAGATGGTTGAGGACTGAGGGCTGAAGATTGAGGATTCTGAATTGAGGATTCGGGATTGTGGTTTGAGGACAGAGGATTGAGGGTTGAGCATTGAGTATTGAGGATTGAGGATTGAGTATTGAAGATTGAGTATTGATGATTGACGATTGAGGATTGAGGACTGAGGATTGAGGATTGAGTATTGAAGGTTGAGGATTGATGATAGAGGATTGAGGATTGAGGATTGAGGATTGAGGATTGAGAATTGAAGATTGAGTATTGAGTATTGTAGGTTGAGGATTGAGGATTGAGTATTGACGATAGAGGATTGAGGGTTGAGTATTGAGGATTGAGTATGAGGGCTGAGGTTTGAGGATTGAGGTTTGAGGACTGAGGACTGAGGATTGAGGATTGAGAATTGAGGATTGAGGATTGCGGATTGAAGATTGAGGACTTGGGATTGAGGATTGAAGATTGAGGATTAAGGATTGAGGATTGAAGATTGAGTATTCAGGATTGAATGTTGAGTATTGAGGATTGAGGATTGAGGATTGAGGATTGAGGATTGAGGATTGAGGATTGAGGATTGAAGATTGAGTATTGAGGATTGAAGATTGAGGATTGGGGATTGAGGATTGAGGATTGAGGATTGAAGATTGAGGATTAGGGATTGAGGATTGACGATTGAGGATTGAGGATTGAGTATTGAGGATTGAAGATTGAGTATTGATGATTGAAGATTGAGGATTGATTATTGAGGGTTGAGGATTGAGGACGAGGACTGACGGTTGAGGATTGAGGTTTGAGGATTGAGGATTAAGGATTGAGGATTGGGGATTGAGGATTGAGGATTGAGGATTGAGGATTGAGGATTGAGGATTCAGTATTGAAGATTGAGTATTGATGACTGAGGATTAAGGATTGAAGATTAAGGATTAAGGATTGAGGATTGAAGATTGAGTATTGAGGATTGGAGATTGAGGATTGAGGATTGAGGATTGAGGATGTGGGGTGAGGGTTGAGGATTGAGGATTGAGGACTGAGGACTGATGATTGAGGATTGTGAATTGAGGATTTAGGATTGAGGATTGAAGATTGAGGATTGGGTATTGAGGATTGAAGAATGAGGGTGAGGATTGAGGATTGAGGATTGAGGATTGAGGATTGAAGATTGAATATTGATGATTGAAGATTGAGGATTGAGGATTGAGTGTTGTGGATTGTGGACGAAGACTGAGTGTTGAGTATTGATGTTTGTGGTCTGAGCATTGAGGATTGAGGATTGAGAATTGAGCATTGAGGATTGAGGATCGAGCATTGAAGATTGAGTATTGAGGATTGAAGATTGGTGATTGAGGATTGAGGATTGAGGATTGAGGATTGAGGATTGAAGATTGAGTATTGAGGATTGTAGGTTGCGGATTGAGGATTGAGTATTGAGGATTGAGGATTGAGGATTGAGGATTGAGGATGGAGGATGAGGGCTGAGGGTTGAGGATTGAGGTTTGAGAATTGAATCCTGAGAATTCAGGATATTCTATTGAGTATTGAGAATTGAGAATTGATGGTTGAGTACTGAGGATTGAGGATTGAAGATTGAGTATTGAGGATTGAAGATTGAGGATTGAGGATTGAGGATTGAGGATGGAGGATGAGGGCTGAGGGTTGAGGATTGAGGTTTGAGTATTGAATCCTGCGAATTCAGGATATTCTATTGAGTATTGAGGATTGAGGATTGAAGATTGAGTATTGAGGATTGAAGACTGACGATTGAGGAATGAGGATTGAGGATTGAGGATTGAGGATTGAGGATTGGGGATTGAAGGTTGAGTATTGAGGATTGAAGACTGAGGATTGAGGCCTGAGGATTGAAGATTGAGGACTGAGAGTTGAGGGTTGAGTGATGAGAATTGATGTTTGTGGATTGACATTTGACGATTGAAGAATGGGGATTGAGTATTGAATACTGTGAATTGAGGATACTCTATTGAGGATTGAGTATTGACAATAGATGGTTGAGGACTGAGGGCTGAAGATTGAGGATTCTGAATTTGAGGATTCGGGATTGTGGTTTGAGGACAGAGGATTGAGGGTTGAGCATTGAGTATTGAGGATTGAGGATTGAGTATTGAAGATTGAGTATTGATGATTGACGATTGAGGATTGAGGACTGAGGATTGAGGATTGAGTATTGAAGGTTGAGGATTGATGATAGAGGATTGAGGATTGAGGATTGAGGATTGAGGATTGAGAATTGAAGATTGAGTATTGAGTATTGTAGGTTGAGGATTGAGGATTGAGTATTGACGATAGAGGATTGAGGGTTGAGTATTGAGGATTGAGTATGAGGGCTGAGGTTTGAGGATTGAGGTTTGAGGACTGAGGACTGAGGATTGAGGATTGAGAATTGAGGATTGAGGATTGCGGATTGAAGATTGAGGACTTGGGATTGAGGATTGAAGATTGAGGATTAAGGATTGAGGATTGAAGATTGAGTATTCAGGATTGAATGTTGAGTATTGAGGATTGAGGATTGAGGATTGAGGATTGAGGATTGAGGATTGAGGATTGAGGATTGAAGATTGAGTATTGAGGATGAAGATTGAGGATTGGGGATTGAGGATTGAGGACTGAGGATTGAAGATTGAGGATTAGGGATTGAGGATTGACGATTGAGGATTGAGGATTGAGTATTGAGGATTGAAGATTGAGTATTGATGATTGAAGATTGAGGATTGATTATTGAGGGTTGAGGATTGAGGACGAGGACTGACGGTTGAGGATTGAGGTTTGAGGATTGAGGATTAAGGATTGAGGATTGGGGATTGAGGATTGAGGATTGAGGATTGAGGATTGAGGATTGAGGATTCAGTATTGAAGATTGAGTATTGATGACTGAGGATTGAGGATTGAAGATTAAGGATTAAGGATTGAGGATTGAAGATTGAGTATTGAGGATTGGAGATTGAGGATTGAGGATTGAGGATTGAGGATGTGGGGTGAGGGTTGAGGATTGAGGATTGAGGACTGAGGACTGATGATTGAGGATTGTGAATTGAGGATTTAGGATTGAGGATTGAAGATTGAGGATTGGGTATTGAGGATTGAAGAATGAGGGTTGAGGATTGAGGATTGAGGATTGAAGATTGAGGATTGGGGACAGAGTTTTGAGGGTTGGGTGATGAGAATTGATGTTTGTGGATAGAGATTTGAAGAATGCAGATTGAGTATCGAGCATTGAAAGCTGTGAATTGAGGATATTCTATTGAGGAATGAGGATTGACAACTGATTGTTGAGGGCTGAGGGCTGCAGATTGAGGATTCAGGATTGAGGATTCAGGATTGAGGTTTGAGGACTGAGGATTGAGGACTGAGGATTGAGGATTGAGGATTGAAGATTGAATATTGATGATTGAAGATTGAGGATTGAGGATTGAGTGTTGTGGATTGTGGACGAAGACTGAGTGTTGAGTATTGATGTTTGTGGTCTGAGCATTGAGGATTGAGGATTGAGAATTGAGCATTGAGGATTGAGGATTGAGCATTGAAGATTGAGTATTGAGGATTGAAGATTGGTGATTGAGGATTGAGGATTGAGGATTGAGGATTGAGGATTGAAGATTGAGTATTGAGGATTGTAGGTTGCGGATTGAGGATTGAGTATTGAGGATTGAGGATTGAGGATTGAGGATTGAGGATGGAGGATGAGGGCTGAGGGTTGAGGATTGAGGTTTGAGAATTGAATCCTGAGAATTCAGGATATTCTATTGAGTATTGAGAATTGAGAATTGATGGTTGAGTACTGAGGATTGAGGATTGAAGATTGAGTATTGAGGATTGAAGATTGAAAATTGAGGATTGAGGATTGAGGATTGAGGATGGCGGATGAGGGCTGAGGATTGAGGATTGAGGTTTGAGTATTGAATCCTGAGAATTCAGTATATTATATTGAGTATTGAGAATTGAGGATTGATGGTTGAGTAATGAGGATTGAGGATTGAGGATTGAGGACTGAGTATTGAAGATTTAGGATTGATGATTGAGGATTGAAGATTGCAGATTGAGTATTGAAATCTGCGAATTGAGGATATTCTATTGAGGACTGAGGATTGACAACTGATTGTTGAGGACTGAGGGCTGAAGGTTGAGGATTCAGTTATGAGGATTCAGAATTGAGGTTTGAGGACTGAGGATTGAGGATTGAAGATTGAGTATTGAGGATTGAAGATTGCATTTTGAGTATTGAAAACTGTGAATTGATGATATTCTACAGAGGATTGAGGATTGACAACTGATTGTTGAGGACTGAGGACTGAAGATTGAGGATTCAGTATTGAGGATTCAGAATTGAGGTTTGAGGACTGAGGATTGAGGATTGAAGATTGACTATTGAGGATTGAAGATTGAGGATTTGGGACTGAGTATTGAAGACTGAGGATAGAGGATTGAGGATTGAGGATTGAGGATTGAGGATTGAAGATTCAGTATTGAGAATTGAAGATTGAGAATTGAGAATTGAGGAATGAACATTGAGGACTGAGTGTTGAGTGTTGAGGGTTGAGAATTGATGTTTGTGGATAGAGATTTGAAGATTGCAGATTGAGTATTGAGAATTGAAAACTGTGAATTGAGGGTATTCTATTGAAGTTTGAGGATTGACAACTGATTGTTGAGGACTGAGGGCTGAAGATTGAGGATTCAGTATTGAGGATTCAGAATTGAGGTTTGAGGACTGAGGATTGGGGATTGAAGATTGAGTATTGAGGATTGAAGATTGAGGATTGAGGATTGAGTATTGAGGATTGAGGATGAGGGATGGGGATCGAGGATGGAGGATGAGGGCTGAGGGTTGAGGATTGAAGTTTGAGTATTGATGATTGAAGATTGAGGATTGAGGATTGAAGATTCAGGATTGAGGTTTGAGGGTTGAGGATTGAGGATTGGGGATTGAGGATTGAAGATTGAGGATTGGGTATTGAGGATTGAACATTGAGGATAGAGGATTGAGGATTGAGGATTGAGCATTGAGAATTGATGATTGAATATTGACGATTGAAGATTGTGGATTGAGGATTGAGGGTAGTGCATTGAGGACGAGGAGTGAGGGCTGAGTATTGATGTTTGAGGTCTGAGGATTGAGGATTGAGGATTGAGAATTGAGGATTGAGGATTGAGGATTGAGGATTGAAGATTGAGTATTGAGGATTGAAGATTGAGGATTGAGGATTGGGGATTAAGGATTGAGGATTAGGGATTGAGGATTGAAGATTGAGTATTGAAGACTGAAGACTGAGGATTGAGGATTGAGGACTGAGGATTGAGGGTTGAGGATTGAAGATTGAGGATTGGGGACTGAGTGTTGAGGGTTGAGTGATGAGAATTGATGTTTGTGAATAGAGATTTGAAGATAGCAGATTGAGTATTGAGTATTGAATGCTGTGAATTGAGGATATTCTATTGGGGATTGAGGAATTACAACTGATTTTTGTGGACTGAGGGCTGCAGATTGAGGATTCAGGGTTGAGGGCTCAGGATTGAGGATTCAGGACTGAGGATTGAGGACTGAGGATTGAGGATTGAGGATTGAAGATTGAATATTGATGATTGAAGATAGAGGATTGAGGATTGTGGGTTGTGGACTGAGGACGAGGACTGAGGGTTGAGTATTGATGTTTGAGGTCTGAGGATTGAGGATTGAGGATTGAGAATTGAGGATTGACGATTGAGGATTGAGGCTTGAGGATTGAGGATTGAGGATTGAAGATTTACTGTTGAGGATTGAAGATTGAGGATTGAGGATTGAGGATTGAGGATGGAGGATGAGGGCTGAGGGTTGAGGATTGAGGTTTGAGTATTGAATCCTGAGAATTCAGGATATTCTATTGAGTATTGGGGATTGATAATTGATGGTTGAGAATTGAGGATTGAGGATTGAGGATTGAGGACTGAGTATTGAAGATTGAGGATTGATGATTGAGGATCGAAGATTGCAGATTGAGTGTTGAAATCTGCGAATTGAGGATATTCTATTGAGGATTGAGGATTGACAACTGATTGTTGAGGACTGAGGGCTGAAGATTGAGGATTCATTAATGAGGATTCAGAATTGAGGTTTGAGGACTGAGGATTGAGGATTGAAGATTGAGTATTGAGGATTGAAGATTGCAGATTGAGTATTGAAATCTGTGAATTGATGATATTCTACAGAGGATTGAGGATTGTCAACTGATTGTTGAGGACTCAGGGCTGAAGATTGAGGATTCAGGATTGAGAATATAGGATGGAGTTTTGAGGACAGGGGATTGAGGATTGAGGATTGAAGATTGAATATTGATGATTGAAGATTGAGGATTGAGGGTTGAGTGTTGTGGATTGTGGACGAGGACTGAGTGTTGAGTATTGATGTTTGCGGTCTGAGCATTGAGGATTGAGGATTGAGAATTGAGCATTGAGGATTGAGGATTGAGCATTGAAGATTGAGTATTGAGGATTGAAGATTGGTGATTGAGGATTGAGGATTGAGGATTGAGGATTGAGGATTGAAGATTGAGTATTGAGGATTGTAGGTTGCGGATTGAGGATTGAGTATTGAGGATTGAGGATTGAGGATCGAGGATTGAGGATGGAGGATGAGGGCTGAGGGTTGAGGATTGAGGTTTGAGAATTGAATCCTGAGAATTCAGGATATTCTATTGAGTATTGAGAATTGAGAATTGATGGTTGAGTACTGAGGATTGAGGATTGAAGATTGAGTATTGAGGATTGAAGATTGAGGATTGAGGATTGAGGATTGAGGATGGAGGATGAGGGCTGAGGGTTGAGGATTGAGGTTTGAGTATTGAATCCTACGAATTCAGGATATTCTATTGAGTATTGAGGATTGAGGATTGAAGATTGAGTATTGAGGATTGAAGACTGACGATTGAGGAATGAGGATTGAGGATTGAGGATTGAGGATTGAGGATTGAAGATTGAGTATTGAGGATTGAAGATTGAGGATTGAGGATTGTGGATTGACGAGTGAGGATTGAAGATTGAGGATTGGGGACTGAGTGTTGAGAGTTGAGTGATGAGAATTGATGTTTGTAGATAGAGATTTGAAGATTGCAGATTGAGTATTGGGTATTGAAAGCTGTGAATTGACGATATTCTAATGAGGATTGAGGATTGACTGCTGACTGTTGAGGACTGAGGTCTGAAGATTGAGGATACAGGATTGAGGATTCAGGATTGAGGTTTGAGGACTGAGGATTCAGGATTGAGGACTGAGGATTGAGGATTGAGGATTGAGGATTGAAGATTGAGGATTGGGTATTGCGGATTGAACATTGAGGATTGAGGATTGAGTGTTGAGGATTGAGGATTGAGGATTGGGTATTGAAGGTTGAGTATTGAGTATTGAAGATTGAGGATTGAGGCCTGAGGATTGAAGATTGAGGACTGAGAGTTGAGGGTTGAGTGATGAGAATTGATGTTTGTGGATTGACATTTGACGATTGAAGAATGGGGATTGAGTATTGAATACTGTGAATTGAGGATACTCTATTGAGGATTGAGTATTGACAATAGATGGTTGAGGACTGAGGGCTGAAGATTGAGGATTCTGAATTGAGGATTCGGGATTGTGGTTTGAGGACAGAGGATTGAGGGTTGAGCATTGAGTATTGAGGATTGAGGATTGAGTATTGAAGATTGAGTATTGATGATTGACGATTGAGGATTGAGGACTGAGGATTGAGGATTGAGTATTGAAGGTTGAGGATTGATGATAGAGGATTGAGGATTGAGGATTGAGGATTGAGGATTGAGAATTGAAGATTGAGTATTGAGTATTGTAGGTTGAGGATTGAGGATTGAGTATTGACGATAGAGGATTGAGGGTTGAGTATTGAGGATTGAGTATGAGGGCTGAGGTTTGAGGATTGAGGTTTGAGGACTGAGGACTGAGGATTGAGGATTGAGAATTGAGGATTGAGGATTGCGGATTGAAGATTGAGGACTTGGGATTGAGGATTGAAGATTGAGGATTAAGGATTGAGGATTGAAGATTGAGTATTCAGGATTGAATGTTGAGTATTGAGGATTGAGGATTGAGGATTGAGGATTGAGGATTGAGGATTGATGATTGAGGATTGAAGATTGAGTATTGAGGATTGAAGATTGAGGATTGGGGATTGAGGATTGAGGATTGAGGATTGAAGATTGAGGATTAGGGATTGAGGATTGACGATTGAGGATTGAGGATTGAGTATTGAGGATTGAAGATTGAGTATTGATGATTGAAGATTGAGGATTGATTATTGAGGGTTGAGGATTGAGGACGAGGACTGACGGTTGAGGATTGAGGTTTGAGGATTGAGGATTAAGGATTGAGGATTGGGGATTGAGGATTGAGGATTGAGGATTGAGGATTGAGGATTGAGGATTCAGTATTGAAGATTGAGTATTGATGACTGAGGATTGAGGATTGAAGATTAAGGATTAAGGATTGAGGATTGAAGATTGAGTATTGAGGATTGGAGATTGAGGATTGAGGATTGAGGATTGAGGATGTGGGGTGAGGGTTGAGGATTGAGGATTGAGGACTGAGGACTGATGATTGAGGATTGTGAATTGAGGATTTAGGATTGAGGATTGAAGATTGAGGATTGGGTATTGAGGATTGAAGAATGAGGGTTGAGGATTGAGGATTGAGGATTGAGGATTGAGGATTGAAGATTGAATATTGATGATTGAAGATTGAGGATTGAGGATTGAGTGTTGTGGATTGTGGACGAAGACTGAGTGTTGAGTATTGATGTTTGTGGTCTGAGCATTGAGGATTGAGGATTGAGAATTGAGCATTGAGGATTGAGGATCGAGCATTGAAGATTGAGTATTGAGGATTGAAGATTGGTGATTGAGGATTGAGGATTGAGGATTGAGGATTGAGGATTGAAGATTGAGTATTGAGGATTGTAGGTTGCGGATTGAGGATTGAGTATTGAGGATTGAGGATTGAGGATTGAGGATTGAGGATGGAGGATGAGGGCTGAGGGTTGAGGATTGAGGTTTGAGAATTGAATCCTGAGAATTCAGGATATTCTATTGAGTATTGAGAATTGAGAATTGATGGTTGAGTACTGAGGATTGAGGATTGAAGATTGAGTATTGAGGATTGAAGATTGAGGATTGAGGATTGAGGATTGAGGATGGAGGATGAGGGCTGAGGGTTGAGGATTGAGGTTTGAGTATTGAATCCTGCGAATTCAGGATATTCTATTGAGTATTGAGGATTGAGGATTGAAGATTGAGTATTGAGGATTGAAGACTGACGATTGAGGAATGAGGATTGAGGATTGAGGATTGAGGATTGAGGATTGGGGATTGAAGGTTGAGTATTGAGGATTGAAGATTGAGGATTGAGGCCTGAGGATTGAAGATTGAGGACTGAGAGTTGAGGGTTGAGTGATGAGAATTGATGTTTGTGGATTGACATTTGACGATTGAAGAATGGGGATTGAGTATTGAATACTGTGAATTGAGGATACTCTATTGAGGATTGAGTATTGACAATAGATGGTTGAGGACTGAGGGCTGAAGATTGAGGATTCTGAATTGAGGATTCGGGATTGTGGTTTGAGGACAGAGGATTGAGGGTTGAGCATTGAGTATTGAGGATTGAGGATTGAGTATTGAAGATTGAGTATTGATGATTGACGATTGAGGATTGAGGACTGAGGATTGAGGATTGAGTATTGAAGGTTGAGGATTGATGATAGAGGATTGAGGATTGAGGATTGAGGATTGAGGATTGAGAATTGAAGATTGAGTATTGAGTATTGTAGGTTGAGGATTGAGGATTGAGTATTGACGATAGAGGATTGAGGGTTGAGTATTGAGGATTGAGTATGAGGGCTGAGGTTTGAGGATTGAGGTTTGAGGACTGAGGACTGAGGATTGAGGATTGAGAATTGAGGATTGAGGATTGCGGATTGAAGATTGAGGACTTGGGATTGAGGATTGAAGATTGAGGATTAAGGATTGAGGATTGAAGATTGAGTATTCAGGATTGAATGTTGAGTATTGAGGATTGAGGATTGAGGATTGAGGATTGAGGATTGAGGATTGAGGATTGAGGATTGAAGATTGAGTATTGAGGATTGAAGATTGAGGATTGGGGATTGAGGATTGAGGATTGAGGATTGAAGATTGAGGATTAGGGATTGAGGATTGACGATTGAGGATTGAGGATTGAGTATTGAGGATTGAAGATTGAGTATTGATGATTGAAGATTGAGGATTGATTATTGAGGGTTGAGGATTGAGGACGAGGACTGACGGTTGAGGATTGAGGTTTGAGGATTGAGGATTAAGGATTGAGGATTGGGGATTGAGGATTGAGGATTGAGGATTGAGGATTGAGGATTGAGGATTCAGTATTGAAGATTGAGTATTGATGACTGAGGATTGAGGATTGAAGATTAAGGATTAAGGATTGAGGATTGAAGATTGAGTATTGAGGATTGGAGATTGAGGATTGAGGATTGAGGATTGAGGATGTGGGGTGAGGGTTGAGGATTGAGGATTGAGGACTGAGGACTGATGATTGAGGATTGTGAATTGAGGATTTAGGATTGAGGATTGAAGATTGAGGATTGGGTATTGAGGATTGAAGAATGAGGGTTGAGGATTGAGGATTGAGGATTGAAGATTGAGGATTGGGGACAGAGTTTTGAGGGTTGGGTGATGAGAATTGATGTTTGTGGATAGAGATTTGAAGAATGCAGATTGAGTATCGAGCATTGAAAGCTGTGAATTGAGGATATTCTATTGAGGAATGAGGATTGACAACTGATTGTTGAGGGCTGAGGGCTGCAGATTGAGGATTCAGGATTGAGGATTCAGGATTGAGGTTTGAGGACTGAGGATTGAGGACTGAGGATTGAGGATTGAGGATTGGAGATTGAGGATTGAGGATTGAGGATTGAGGATGTGGGGTGAGGGTTGAGGATTGAGGATTGAGGACTGAGGACTGATGATTGAGGATTGTGAATTGAGGATTTAGGATTGAGGATTGAAGATTGAGGATTGGGTATTGAGGATTGAAGAATGAGGGTTGAGGATTGAGGATTGAGGATTGAGGATTGAGGATTGAAGATTGAATATTGATGATTGAAGATTGAGGATTGAGGATTGAGTGTTGTGGATTGTGGACGAAGACTGAGTGTTGAGTATTGATGTTTGTGGTCTGAGCATTGAGGATTGAGGATTGAGAATTGAGCATTGAGGATTGAGGATCGAGCATTGAAGATTGAGTATTGAGGATTGAAGATTGGTGATTGAGGATTGAGGATTGAGGATTGAGGATTGAGGATTGAAGATTGAGTATTGAGGATTGTAGGTTGCGGATTGAGGATTGAGTATTGAGGATTGAGGATTGAGGATTGAGGATTGAGGATGGAGGATGAGGGCTGAGGGTTGAGGATTGAGGTTTGAGAATTGAATCCTGAGAATTCAGGATATTCTATTGAGTATTGAGAATTGAGAATTGATGGTTGAGTACTGAGGATTGAGGATTGAAGATTGAGTATTGAGGATTGAAGATTGAGGATTGAGGATTGAGGATTGAGGATGGAGGATGAGGGCTGAGGGTTGAGGATTGAGGTTTGAGTATTGAATCCTGCGAATTCAGGATATTCTATTGAGTATTGAGGATTGAGGATTGAAGATTGAGTATTGAGGATTGAAGACTGACGATTGAGGAATGAGGATTGAGGATTGAGGATTGAGGATTGAGGATTGGGGATTGAAGGTTGAGTATTGAGGATTGAAGATTGAGGATTGAGGCCTGAGGATTGAAGATTGAGGACTGAGAGTTGAGGGTTGAGTGATGAGAATTGATGTTTGTGGATTGACATTTGACGATTGAAGAATGGGGATTGAGTATTGAATACTGTGAATTGAGGATACTCTATTGAGGATTGAGTATTGACAATAGATGGTTGAGGACTGAGGGCTGAAGATTGAGGATTCTGAATTGAGGATTCGGGATTGTGGTTTGAGGACAGAGGATTGAGGGTTGAGCATTGAGTATTGAGGATTGAGGATTGAGTATTGAAGATTGAGTATTGATGATTGACGATTGAGGATTGAGGACGGAGGATTGAGGATTGAGTATTGAAGGTTGAGGATTGATGATAGAGGATTGAGGATTGAGGATTGAGGATTGAGGATTGAGAATTGAAGATTGAGTATTGAGTATTGTAGGTTGAGGATTGAGGATTGAGTATTGACGATAGAGGATTGAGGGTTGAGTATTGAGGATTGAGTATGAGGGCTGAGGTTTGAGGATTGAGGTTTGAGGACTGAGGACTGAGGATTGAGGATTGAGAATTGAGGATTGAGGATTGCGGATTGAAGATTGAGGACTTGGGATTGAGGATTGAAGATTGAGGATTAAGGATTGAGGATTGAAGATTGAGTATTCAGGATTGAATGTTGAGTATTGAGGATTGAGGATTGAGGATTGAGGATTGAGGATTGAGGATTGAGGATTGAGGATTGAAGATTGAGTATTGAGGATTGAAGATTGAGGATTGGGGATTGAGGATTGAGGATTGAGGATTGAAGATTGAGGATTAGGGATTGAGGATTGACGATTGAGGATTGAGGATTGAGTATTGAGGATTGAAGATTGAGTATTGATGATTGAAGATTGAGGATTGATTATTGAGGGTTGAGGATTGAGGACGAGGACTGACGGTTGAGGATTGAGGTTTGAGGATTGAGGATTAAGGATTGAGGATTGGGGATTGAGGATTGAGGATTGAGGATTGAGGATTGAGGATTGAGGATTCAGTATTGAAGATTGAGTATTGATGACTGAGGATTGAGGATTGAAGATTAAGGATTAAGGATTGAGGATTGAAGATTGAGTATTGAGGATTGGAGATTGAGGATTGAGGATTGAGGATTGAGGATGTGGGGTGAGGGTTGAGGATTGAGGATTGAGGACTGAGGACTGATGATTGAGGATTGTGAATTGAGGATTTAGGATTGAGGATTGAAGATTGAGGATTGGGTATTGAGGATTGAAGAATGAGGGTTGAGGATTGAGGATTGAGGATTGAAGATTGAGGATTGGGGACAGAGTTTTGAGGGTTGGGTGATGAGAATTGATGTTTGTGGATGGAGATTTGAAGAATGCAGATTGAGTATCGAGCATTGAAAGCTGTGAATGGAGGATATTCTATTGAGGAATGAGGATTGACAACTGATTGTTGAGGGCTGAGGGCTGCAGATTGAGGATTCAGGATTGAGGATTCAGGATTGAGGTTTGAGGACTGAGGATTGAGGACTGAGGATTGAGGATTGAGGATTGAAGATTGAATATTGATGATTGAAGATTGAGGATTGAGGATTGAGTGTTGTGGATTGTGGACGAAGACTGAGTGTTGAGTATTGATGTTTGTGGTCTGAGCATTGAGGATTGAGGATTGAGAATTGAGCATTGAGGATTGAGGATTGAGCATTGAAGATTGAGTATTGAGGATTGAAGATTGGTGATTGAGGATTGAGGATTGAGGATTGAGGATTGAGGATTGAAGATTGAGTATTGAGGATTGTAGGTTGCGGATTGAGGATTGAGTATTGAGGATTGAGGATTGAGGATTGAGGATTGAGGATGGAGGATGAGGGCTGAGGGTTGAGGATTGAGGTTTGAGAATTGAATCCTGAGAATTCAGGATATTCTATTGAGTATTGAGAATTGAGAATTGATGGTTGAGTACTGAGGATTGAGGATTGAAGATTGAGTATTGAGGATTGAAGATTGAGGATTGAGGATTGAGGATTGAGGATGGAGGATGAGGGCTGAGGGTTGAGGATTGAGGTTTGAGTATTGAATCCTGCGAATTCAGGATATTCTATTGAGTATTGAGGATTGAGGATTGAAGATTGAGTATTGAGGATTGAAGACTGACGATTGAGGAATGAGGATTGAGGATTGAGGATTGAGGATTGAGGATTGGGGACTGAGTGTTGAGAGTTGAGTGATGAGAATTGATGTTTGTAGATAGAGATTTGAAGATTGCAGATTGAGTATTGGGTATTGAAAGCTGTGAATTGACGATATTCTAATGAGGATTGAGGATTGACTGCTGACTGTTGAGGACTGAGGTCTGAAGATTGAGGATACAGGGTTGAGGATTCAGGATTGAGGTTTGAGGACTGAGGATTCAGGATTGAGGACTGAGGATTGAGGATTGAGGATTGAGGATTGAAGATTGAGGATTGGGTATTGCGGATTGAACATTGAGGATTGAGGATTGAGTGTTGAGGATTGAGGATTGAGGATTGGGGATTGAAGGTTGAGTATTGAGGATTGAAGATTGAGGATTGAGGACTGAGGATTGAAGATTGAGGACTGAGAGTTGAGGGTTGAGTGATGAGAATTGATGTTTGTGGATTGACATTTGACGATTGAAGAATGGGGATTGAGTATTGAATACTGTGAATTGAGGATACTCTATTGAGGATTGAGGATTGACAATAGATGGTTGAGGACTGAGGGCTGAAGATTGAGGATTCTGAATTGAGGATTCGGGATTGTGGTTTGAGGACAGAGGATTGAGGGTTGAGCATTGAGTAGTGAGGATTGAGGATTGAGTATTGAAGATTGAGTATTAATGATTGACGATTGAGGATTGAGGACTGAGGATTGAGGATTGAGTATTGAAGGTTGAGGATTGATGATAGAGGATTGAGGATTGAGGATTGAGGATTGAGGATTGAGAATTGAAGATTGAGTATTGAGTATTGTAGGTTGAGGATTGAGGATTGAGTATTGACGATAGAGGATTGAGGATTGAGTATTGAGGATTGAGGATGAGGGCTGAGGTTTGAGGATTGAGGTTTGAGGACTGCGGACTGAGGATTGAGGATTGAGAATTGAGGATTGAGGATTGCGGATTGAAGATTGAGGACTTGGGATTGAGGATTGAAGATTGAGGATTAAGGATTGAGGATTGAAGATTGAGTATTCAGGATTGAATGTTGAGTATTGAGGATTGAGGATTGAGGATTGAGGATTGAGGATTGAGGATTGAGGATTGAAGATTGAGTATTGAGGATTGAAGATTGAGGATTGGGGATTGAGGATTGAGGATTGAGGATTGAAGATTGAGGATTAGGGATTGAGGATTGACGATTGAGGATTGAGGATTGAGTATTGAGGATTGAAGATTGAGTATTGATGATTGAAGATTGAGGATTGATTATTGAGGGTTGAGGATTGAGGACGAGGACTGACGGTTGAGGATTGAGGTTTGAGGATTGAGGATTAAGGATTCAGGATTGGGGATTGAGGATTGAGGATTGAGGATTGAGGATTGAGGATTGAGGATTCAGTATTGAAGATTGAGTATTGATGACTGAGGATTGAGGATTGAAGATTAAGGATTAAGGATTGAGGATTGATGATTGAGTATTGAGGATTGGAGATTGAGGATTGAGGATTGAGGATTGAGGATGTGGGCTGAGGGTTGAGGATTGAGGACTGAGGACTGAGGACTGATGATTGAGGATTGTGAATTGAGGATTTAGGATTGAGGATTGAAGACTGAGGATTGGGTATTGAGGATTGAAGAATGAGGGTTGAGGATTGAGGATTGAGGATTGAAGATTGAGGATTGGGGACAGAGTTTTGAGGGTTGAGTGATGAGAATTGATGTTTGTGGATAGAGATTTGAAGAATGCAGATTGAGTATCGAGTATTGAAAGCTGTGAATTGAGGATATTCTATTGAGGAATGAGGATTGACAACTGATTGTTGAGGGCTGAGGTTTGCAGATTGAGGATTCAGGATTGAGGATTCAGGATTGAGGTTTGAGGACTGAGGATTGAGGACTGAGGATTGAGGATTGAGGATTGGAGATTGAATATTGATGATTGAAGAATGAGGATTGAGGATTGAGTGTTGTGGATTGTGGACGAGGGCTGAGTGTTGAGTATTGATGTTTGTGGTCTGAGCATTGAGGATTGAGGATTGAGAATTGAGCATTGAGGATTGAGTATTGAGGATTGAAGATTGAGTATTGAGGATTGAAGATTGGGGATTGAGGATTGAGGGCTGAGGATTGAGGATTGAAGATTGAGTATTGAGGATTGAGGATTCAAGTTTGAGGATTGACGGTTGAGTATTGAGGATTGAGGATGTGGGCTGAGGATCGAGGATGGAGGTACAGGGCTGAGGGTTGAGGATTGAAGATTGAGGATTGAGGATTGAAGATTGAAGATTCAGTATTGAGGATTGAAGATTGAGAATTGAGGATTGATGATTGAGCATTGAGGACTGAGTGTTGATTGTTGAGTGATGAGGATTGATGTTTGTGGATAGAGGTTTGAAAATTGCAGATTGAGTATTGAGTATTGAAAACTGTGAATTGAGAGTATTCTATTGAGGATTGAGGATTGACATCCGATTGTTGAGAACTGAGTGCTGAAGGTTAAGGATTCAGGATTGAGGATTCAGAATTGAGGTTTGACGACTGAGGGTTGAGAATTGAAGATTGAGTATTGAGGATTGAAGATTGAGGATTCAGGATTGAGGACTGAGGATTGAGGATGAGGGCTGAGTGTTGAGGATTGAGGATTGAGGGCTGAGGACTGAGGAATGAGGGTTGAGAATTGAGGATTGAGGATTGAGGATTGAAGATTGAGGTTTGGGTATTGAGGATTGAAGAATGTGGGTTGAGGATTGAGGACTGAGGATTGAGGATTGAAGATTGAGTATTCAGGATTGAAGATTGACGATTGAGGATTGAGGATTGAGTATTGGGAATTGAGGATTGAGGATTGAAGATTGAGTATTGAGGATTGAAGATTGAGGATTGAGGATTGAGGATTGAGGATTGAAGATTGAGTATTGGAGACTGAGTGTTGAGGGTCGAGTGATGAGATTTGATGTTTGTGGATAGAGATTTGAAGATAGCAGATTGAGTATTGAGTATTGAAAGCTGTGAATTGAGGATATTCTATTGAGGATTGAGGATTGACAATTGATTGTTGAGGACTGAGGGCTGAAGATTGAGGATTCAGGGTTGAGGATTCGGGACTGAGGTTTGAGAACTGAGGATTGAGGGTTGAGGATTGAGGATTGAGGATTGATGGTTGAGGAATGAGGATTAAGGATGCAGGATTGAAGAGAGAGGACTGAGTATTGAGAATTGAGTGTTGAGAGTTGATGTTTGAGGATTCAGATTTGATTATTGAATATTGTGGATTGAGTATTGTACCATGAGAATTCAGGATATTCTATTGAGTATTGAGAATTGAGGATTGATTGCTGAGTATTGAGGATTGAGTGTTGGGGATTGAGGATTGAGTATTGAAGATTGAGGATTGATGATTTAGGATTGAGGATTGACAACTGATTGTTGAGGACTGAGGGCTGAAGGTTGAGGATTCAGTATTGAGGATTCAGAATTGCGGTTTGAGGACTGAGGATTGAGGATTGAAGATTGAGTATTGAGGATTGAAGATTGAATATTGATGATTGAAGATAGAGGATTGAGGATTGAGGGTTGTGGACTGAGGACGAGGACTGAGGGTTGAGTATTGATGCTTGAGGTCTGAGGATTGAGGATTGAGGATTGAGAATTGAGGATTGACGATTGAGGATTGAGGCTTGAGGATAGGAGGAGTGAGGTTTGAGGATTGAAGATTGAGTATTGAGGAATGAAGATTGAGAATTGAGGACTGAGGATTGAGGATTTAGGATTGAGGATTGAAGATTGAGAATTGGGGACTGAGTTTTGAGGGTTGACTGACGAGAATTGATGTTTGTGGATAGAGATTTGAAAATTGCAGTTTGAGTTTTGAGTATTGAAAACTGTGAATAGAGGATATTCTATTGTGGATTGAGGATTGACAACTGATTGTTGAGGACTGAGGGCTGCAGATTGAGGATTCAGGATTGAGGATTCAGGATTGAGGTTTGAGGACTGAGGATTGAGGACTGAGGATTGAGGATTGAGGATTGAAGATTGAATATTGATGATTGAAGATTGAGGATTGAGGATTGGGTGTTGTGGATTGTCGACGAGGACTGAGTGTTGAGTATTGATGTTTGTGGTCTGAGCATTGAGGATTGAGGATTGAGAATTGAGCATTGAGGATTGAGGATTGAGGATTGAAGATTGAGTATTGAGGATTGAAGATTGGGGATTGAGGATTGAGGATGGAGGATTGAGGATTGAGGATTGAATATTGAGTATTGAGGATTGTAGGTTGCGGATTGAGGATTGAGTATTGAGGATTGTAGGTTGCGGATTGAGGATTGAGTATTGAGGATTGAGGATTGAGGATTGAGGATTGAGGGTGCAGGATGAGGGCTGAGGGTTGAAGATTGAGGTTTGAGTGTTGAATCCTCAGAATTCAGGATATTCTATTGAGTATTGAGAATTGAGAAATGATGGTTGAGTATTGAGTATTGAGGATTGAGGATTGAGGATTGTGGATTGAAGATTGAGTATTGAGGATTGAAGATTGAGGATTGAGGATTGAGGATTGAGGATGGAGGATGAGGGCTGAGGGTTGAGGATTGAGGTTTGAGAATTGAATCCTGAGAATTCAGGATATTCTATTGAGTATTGAGAATTGAGAATTGATGGTTGACTATTGAGGATTGAGGATTGAAGATTGAGTATTGAGGATTGAAGGTTGAGGATTGAGGATTGAGGATTGAGGGTTGTGGACTGAGGACGAGGACTGAGGGTTGAGTATTGATGCTTGAGGTCTGAGGATTGAGGATTGAGGATTGAGAATTGAGGATTGACGATTGAGGATTGAGGCTTGAGGATAGGAGGAGTGAGGTTTGAGGATTGAAGATTGAGTATTGAGGAATGAAGATTGAGAATTGAGGACTGAGGATTGAGGATTTAGGATTGAGGATTGAAGATTGAGAATTGGGGACTGAGTGTTGAGAGTTGAGTGATGAGAATTGATGTTTGTAGATAGAGATTTGAAGATTGCAGATTGAGTATTGGGTATTGAAAGCTGTGAATTGACGATATTCTAATGAGGATTGAGGATTGACTGCTGACTGTTGAGGACTGAGGTCTGAAGATTGAGGATACAGGGTTGAGGATTCAGGATTGAGGTTTGAGGACTGAGGATTCAGGATTGAGGACTGAGGATTGAGGATTGAGGATTGAGGATTGAAGATTGAGGATTGGGTATTGCGGATTGAACATTGAGGATTGAGGATTGAGTGTTGAGGATTGAGGATTGAGGATTGGGGATTGAAGGTTGAGTATTGAGGATTGAAGATTGAGGATTGAGGACTGAGGATTGAAGATTGAGGACTGAGAGTTGAGGGTTGAGTGATGAGAATTGATGTTTGTGGATTGACATTTGACGATTGAAGAATGGGGATTGAGTATTGAATACTGTGAATTGAGGATACTCTATTGAGGATTGAGGATTGACAATAGATGGTTGAGGACTGAGGGCTGAAGATTGAGGATTCTGAATTGAGGATTCGGGATTGTGGTTTGAGGACAGAGGATTGAGGGTTGAGCATTGAGTAGTGAGGATTGAGGATTGAGTATTGAAGATTGAGTATTAATGATTGACGATTGAGGATTGAGGACTGAGGATTGAGGATTGAGTATTGAAGGTTGAGGATTGATGATAGAGGATTGAGGATTGAGGATTGAGGATTGAGGATTGAGAATTGAAGATTGAGTATTGAGTATTGTAGGTTGAGGATTGAGGATTGAGTATTGACGATAGAGGATTGAGGATTGAGTATTGAGGATTGAGGATGAGGGCTGAGGTTTGAGGATTGAGGTTTGAGGACTGCGGACTGAGGATTGAGGATTGAGAATTGAGGATTGAGGATTGCGGATTGAAGATTGAGGACTTGGGATTGAGGATTGAAGATTGATGATTAATGATTGAGGATTGAAGATTGAGTATTCAGGATTGAATGTTGAGTATTGAGGATTGAGGATTGAGGATTGAGGATTGAGGATTGAGGATTGAGGATTGAAGATTGAGTATTGAGGATTGAAGATTGAGGATTGGGGATTGAGGATTGAGGATTGAGGATTGAAGATTGAGGATTAGGGATTGAGGATTGAGAATTGAGGATTGACGATTGAGGATTGAGGCTTGAGGATAGGAGGAGTGAGGTTTGAGGATTGAAGATTGAGTATTGAGGAATGAAGATTGAGAATTGAGGACTGAGGATTGAGGATTTAGGATTGAGGATTGAAGATTGAGAATTGGGGACTGAGTGTTGAGAGTTGAGTGATGAGAATTGATGTTTGTAGATAGAGATTTGAAGATTGCAGATTGAGTATTGGGTATTGAAAGCTGTGAATTGACGATATTCTAATGAGGATTGAGGATTGACTGCTGACTGTTGAGGACTGAGGTCTGAAGATTGAGGATACAGGGTTGAGGATTCAGGATTGAGGTTTGAGGACTGAGGATTCAGGATTGAGGACTGAGGATTGAGGATTGAGGATTGAGGATTGAAGATTGAGGATTGGGTATTGCGGATTGAACATTGAGGATTGAGGATTGAGTGTTGAGGATTGAGGATTGAGGATTGGGGATTGAAGGTTGAGTATTGAGGATTGAAGATTGAGGATTGAGGACTGAGGATTGAAGATTGAGGACTGAGAGTTGAGGGTTGAGTGATGAGAATTGATGTTTGTGGATTGACATTTGACGATTGAAGAATGGGGATTGAGTATTGAATACTGTGAATTGAGGATACTCTATTGAGGATTGAGGATTGACAATAGATGGTTGAGGACTGAGGGCTGAAGATTGAGGATTCTGAATTGAGGATTCGGGATTGTGGTTTGAGGACAGAGGATTGAGGGTTGAGCATTGAGTAGTGAGGATTGAGGATTGAGTATTGAAGATTGAGTATTAATGATTGACGATTGAGGATTGAGGACTGAGGATTGAGGATTGAGTATTGAAGGTTGAGGATTGATGATAGAGGATTGAGGATTGAGGATTGAGGATTGAGGATTGAGAATTGAAGATTGAGTATTGAGTATTGTAGGTTGAGGATTGAGGATTGAGTATTGACGATAGAGGATTGAGGATTGAGTATTGAGGATTGAGGATGAGGGCTGAGGTTTGAGGATTGAGGTTTGAGGACTGCGGACTGAGGATTGAGGATTGAGAATTGAGGATTGAGGATTGCGGATTGAAGATTGAGGACTTGGGATTGAGGATTGAAGATTGAGGATTAAGGATTGAGGATTGAAGATTGAGTATTCAGGATTGAATGTTGAGTATTGAGGATTGAGGATTGAGGATTGAGGATTGAGGATTGAGGATTGAGGATTGAAGATTGAGTATTGAGGATTGAAGATTGAGGATTGGGGATTGAGGATTGAGGATTGAGGATTGAAGATTGAGGATTAGGGATTGAGGATTGACGATTGAGGATTGAGGATTGAGTATTGAGGATTGAAGATTGAGTATTGATGATTGAAGATTGAGGATTGATTATTGAGGGTTGAGGATTGAGGACGAGGACTGACGGTTGAGGATTGAGGTTTGAGGATTGAGGATTAAGGATTCAGGATTGGGGATTGAGGATTGAGGATTGAGGATTGAGGATTGAGGATTGAGGATTCAGTATTGAAGATTGAGTATTGATGACTGAGGATTGAGGATTGAAGATTAAGGATTAAGGATTGAGGATTGATGATTGAGTATTGAGGATTGGAGATTGAGGATTGAGGATTGAGGATTGAGGATGTGGGCTGAGGGTTGAGGATTGAGGACTGAGGACTGAGGACTGATGATTGAGGATTGTGAATTGAGGATTTAGGATTGAGGATTGAAGACTGAGGATTGGGTATTGAGGATTGAAGAATGAGGGTTGAGGATTGAGGATTGAGGATTGAAGATTGAGGATTGGGGACAGAGTTTTGAGGGTTGAGTGATGAGAATTGATGTTTGTGGATAGAGATTTGAAGAATGCAGATTGAGTATCGAGTATTGAAAGCTGTGAATTGAGGATATTCTATTGAGGAATGAGGATTGACAACTGATTGTTGAGGGCTGAGGTTTGCAGATTGAGGATTCAGGATTGAGGATTCAGGATTGAGGTTTGAGGACTGAGGATTGAGGACTGAGGATTGAGGATTGAGGATTGGAGATTGAATATTGATGATTGAAGAATGAGGATTGAGGATTGAGTGTTGTGGATTGTGGACGAGGGCTGAGTGTTGAGTATTGATGTTTGTGGTCTGAGCATTGAGGATTGAGGATTGAGAATTGAGCATTGAGGATTGAGTATTGAGGATTGAAGATTGAGTATTGAGGATTGAAGATTGGGGATTGAGGATTGAGGGCTGAGGATTGAGGATTGAAGATTGAGTATTGAGGATTGAGGATTCAAGTTTGAGGATTGACGGTTGAGTATTGAGGATTGAGGATGTGGGCTGAGGATCGAGGATGGAGGTACAGGGCTGAGGGTTGAGGATTGAAGATTGAGGATTGAGGATTGAAGATTGAAGATTCAGTATTGAGGATTGAAGATTGAGAATTGAGGATTGAGGATTGAGCATTGAGGACTGAGTATTGATTGTTGAGTGATGAGGATTGATGTTTGTGGATAGAGGTTTGAAAATTGCAGATTGAGTATTGAGTATTGAAAACTGTGAATTGAGAGTATTCTATTGAGGATTGAGGATTGACATCCGATTGTTGAGAACTAAGTGCTGAAGGTTAAGGATTCAGGATTGAGGATTCAGAATTGAGGTTTGACGACTGAGGGTTGAGAATTGAAGATTGAGTATTGAGGATTGAAGATTGAGGATTCAGGATTGAGGACTGAGGATTGAGGATGAGGGCTGAGTGTTGAGGATTGAGGATTGAGGGCTGAGGACTGAGGAATGAGGGTTGAGAATTGAGGATTGAGGATTGAGGATTGAAGATTGAGGTTTGGGTATTGAGGATTGAAGAATGTGGGTTGAGGATTGAGGACTGAGGATTGAAGATTGACGATTGAGGATTGAGGATTGAGTATTGGGAATTGAGGATTGAGGATTGAAGATTGAGTATTGAGGATTGAAGATTGAGGATTGAGGATTGAGGATTGAGGATTGAAGATTGAGTATTGGAGACTGAGTGTTGAGGGTCGAGTGATGAGATTTGATGTTTGTGGATAGAGATTTGAAGATAGCAGATTGAGTATTGAGTATTGAAAGCTGTGAATTGAGGATATTCTATTGAGGATTGAGGATTGACAATTGATTGTTGAGGACTGAGGGCTGAAGATTGAGGATTCAGGGTTGAGGATTCGGGACTGAGGTTTGAGAACTGAGGATTGAGGGTTGAGGATTGAGGATTGAGGATTGATGGTTGAGGATTGAGGATTAAGGATGCAGGATTGAAGAGAGAGGACTGAGTATTGAGAATTGAGTGTTGAGAGTTGATGTTTGAGGATTCAGATTTGATTATTGAATATTGTGGATTGAGTATTGTACCATGAGAATTCAGGATATTCTATTGAGTATTGAGAATTGAGGATTGATTGCTGAGTATTGAGGATTGAGTGTTGGGGATTGAGGATTGAGTATTGAAGATTGAGGATTGATGATTTAGGATTGAGGATTGACAACTGATTGTTGAGGACTGAGGGCTGAAGGTTGAGGATTCAGTATTGAGGATTCAGAATTGCGGTTTGAGGACTGAGGATTGAGGATTGAAGATTGAGTATTGAGGATTGAAGATTGAATATTGATGATTGAAGATAGAGGATTGAGGATTGAGGGTTGTGGACTGAGGACGAGGACTGAGGGTTGAGTATTGATGTTTGTGGTCTGAGCATTGAGGATTGAGGATTGAGAATTGAGCATTGAGGATTGAGGATTGAGGATTGAAGATTGAGTATTGAGGATTGAAGATTGGGGATTGAGGATTGAGGATGGAGGATTGAGGATTGAGGATTGAATATTGAGTATTGAGGATTGTAGGTTGCGGATTGAGGATTGAGTATTGAGGATTGTAGGTTGCGGATTGAGGATTGAGTATTGAGGATTGAGGATTGAGGATTGAGGATTGAGGGTGCAGGATGAGGGCTGAGGGTTGAAGATTGAGGTTTGAGTGTTGAATCCTCAGAATTCAGGATATTCTATTGAGTATTGAGAATTGAGAAATGATGGTTGAGTATTGAGTATTGAGGATTGAGGATTGAGGATTGTGGATTGAAGATTGAGTATTGAGGATTGAAGATTGAGGATTGAGGATTGAGGATTGAGGATGGAGGATGAGGGCTGAGGGTTGAGGATTGAGGTTTGAGAATTGAATCCTGAGAATTCAGGATATTCTATTGAGTATTGAGAATTGAGAATTGATGGTTGACTATTGAGGATTGAGGATTGAAGATTGAGTATTGAGGATTGAAGGTTGAGGATTGAGGATTGAGGATTGAGGATGGAGGATGAGGGCTGAGGGTTGAGGATTGAGGTTTGAGTATTGAATCCTGCGAATTCAGGATATTCTATTGAGTATTGAGAATTGAGGATTGATGGCTGAGTATTGAGGACTGAGGATTGAGGGTTGATTGTTGAGTATTGAGGATTCAGAATCGAGGTTTGAGGACTGAGGATTGAGGATTGAAGATTGAGTATTGAGGATTGAGGATTCAAGATTGAGGATTGACGGTTGAGTATTGAGGATTGAGGATGAGGGCTGAGGATCGAGGATGGAGGTACAGGGCTGAGGGTTGAGGATTGAAGATTGAGTACTGAGGATTGAAGATTGAGGATTGAGGATTGAGGATTGAGGATTGAGGATTGAGTATTGAGGATTGAGGATTGGGGATTGAGGATTGAGGATAGAACGTTGAGTATTGAGGATTGAAGGTTGAGGATTGAGGATTGAGGATTGAGGACTGAGGATTGAAGGTTGAGGATTGGGGATTGAGGATTGACGATTGAGGTTTGAGCATTGAGGATTGTGAATTGAGGATTGAGGATTGAAGATTGAGTACTGTGTATTGAAGATTGAGGATTGAGGATTGGGGATTGAAGATTGAGGACTGAGCGTTGAGGGTTGAGTGATGAGAATTGATGTTTGTGGATTGAGATTTGAAGGTTGAAGGATTGGGATTGAGTATTGAAAACTGTGAATTGAGGATATTCTATTGAGGATTGAGGATTGACAACTGATTGTTGAGGACTGAGGGCTGAAGATTGAGGACTGAGGATTGAGTACTGAGGATTGAGGATGAGGGCTGAGGATCGAGGATGGACGATGAGGGCTGATGGTTGAGGATTGAGGTTTGAGTATTGAATCCTGCGAATTCATGATATTCTATTGAGTATTGAGGATTGAGGGTTGAGGATTGAGGATTGAGGATTGAGGATTCAGTACTGAAGATTGAGTATTGATGACTGAGGATTGAGGATTGAAGATTAAGGATTAAGGATTGAGGATTGATGATTGAGTATTGAGGATTGGAGATTGAGGATTGAGGATTGAGGATTGAGGATGTGGGCTGAGGGTTGAGGATTGAGGACTGAGGACTGAGGACTGATGATTGAGGATTGTGAATTGAGGATTTAGGATTGAGGATTGAAGACTGAGGATTGGGTATTGAGGATTGAAGAATGAGGGTTGAGGATTGAGGATTGAGGATTGAAGATTGAGGATTGGGGACAGAGTTTTGAGGGTTGAGTGATGAGAATTGATGTTTGTGGATAGAGATTCGAAGAATGCAGATTGAGTATCGAGTATTGGAAGCTGTGAATTGAGGATATTCTATTGAGGAATGAGGATTGACAACTGATTGTTGAGGGCTGAGGGCTGCAGATTGAGGATTCAGGATTGAGGATTCAGGATTGAGGTTTGAGGACTGAGGATTGAGGTCTGAGGATTGAGGATTGAGGATTGGAGATTGAATATTGATGATTGAAGAATGAGGATTGAGGATTGAGTGTTGTGGATTGTGGACGAGGGCTGAGTGTTGAGTATTGATGTTTGTGGTCTGAGCATTGAGGATTGAGGATTGAGAATTGAGCATTGAGGATTGAGTATTGAGGATTGAAGATTGAGTATTGAGGATTGAAGATTGGGGATTGAGGATTGAGGGCTGAGGATTGAGGATTGAAGATTGAGTATTGAGGATTGAGGATTCAAGATTGAGGATTGACGGTTGAGTATTGAGGATTGAGAATGTGGGCTGATGATCGAGGATGGAGGTACAGGGCTGAGGGTTGAGGATTGGAGATTGAGGATTGAGGATTGAAGATTGAAGATTCAGTATTGAGGATTGAGGATTGAGGACTGAGGATTGAGGATTCAAGATTCAGTATTGAGGATTGAAGATTGAGGATTGAGGATTGAGGATTGAGGATTGAGGATTGAGGATTGAAGATTGAGGATTCGGGACTGAGGGTCGAAGGTTGAGGATTGAGGATTGAGAATTGAGGATAGAGGATTGATGATTGAAGATTCAGTATTGAGGATTGAAGATTGAGAATTGAGGATTGAGGATTGAACAGTGAGGACTGAGTGTTGAGGGATGAGTGATGAGAATCTATGTTTGTGGATAGAGATTTGAAGATTGCAGATTGAGTATTGAGTATTGAAAGCTGTGAATTGAGGATATTCTATTGAGGATTGAGGATTGACAACTGATTGTTGAGGACTGAGGGCAGAAGGTTGAGGATTCAGTATTGAGGATTCAGAATTGCGGTTTGAGGACTGAGGATTGAGGATTGAAGATTGAGTATTGAGGATTGAAGATTGAATATTGATGATTGAACATATAGGATTGAGGATTGAGGGTTGTGGACTGAGGACGAGGACTGAGGGTTGAGTATTGATGCTTGAGGTCTGAGGATTGAGGATTGATGATTGAGAATTGAGGATTGACGATTGAGGATTGAGGCTTGAGGATAGGAGGAGTGAGGTTTGAGGATTGAAGATTGAGTATTGCGGAATGAAGATTGAGAATTGAGGACTGAGGATTGAGGATTTAGGGTTGAGGATTGAAGATTGAGAATTGGGGACTGAGTTTTGAGGGTTGACTGACGAGAATTGATGTTTGTGGATAGAGATTTGAAAATTGCAGTTTGAGTTTTGAGTATTGAAAACTGTGAATAGAGGATATTCTATTGTGGATTGAGGATTGACAACTGATTGTTGAGGACTGAGGGCTGCAGATTGAGGATTCAGGATTGAGGATTCAGGATCGAGGTTTGAGGACTGAGGATTGAGGGTTGAGTATTGAGGATTGAGGATTGAGTATTGAAGATTGAGGATTGGGTATTGAGGATTGAGGAATGAGGATTGAGGATTGAGGATTGAGGATTGAGTATTGAAGGTTGAGGATTGATGATTGAGGATTGAGGATTGAGGATTGAGGATTGAGGATTGAGAATTGAAGATTGAGTATTGAGTATTGTAGGTTGAGGATTGAGGATTGAGTATTGACGGTTGAGGATTGAGGATTGAGTATTGAGGATTGAGGATGAGGGCTGAGGCTTGAGGATTGAGTATTGAATCCTGCGATTTCAGGATATTCTATTGAGTATTGAGAATTGAGGATTGATGGCTGAGTATTGAGGACTGAGGATTGAGGGTTGATTGTTGAGTATTGAGGATTCAGAATTGAGATTTGAGGACTGAGGATTGAGGATTGAAGATTGAGTATTGAGGATTGAAGATTGAGGATTGAGGATTGAGGATTGAGGATTGAAGATGAGGTCTGAGGGTTGAGGATTGAGGTTTGAGGACTGAGGACTGAGGATTGAGGAATGAGGATTGAGGATAGAGGATTGAGGATTGATGATTAAGGATTGGGGACTGAGGATTGAAGATTGAGGGTTGAGGATTGAGGATTGAGGATTGAGGATTGAAGATTGAAGATTCAGTATTGAGGATTGAAGATTGAGAATTGAGGATTGAGGATTGAGCGTTTAGGACTGAGTGTTGATTGTTGAGTGATGAGGATTGATGTTTGTGGATAGAGGTTTGAAAATTGCAGATTGAGTATTGAGTATTGAAAACTGTGAATTGAGGGTATTCTATTGAGGATTGAGGATTGACAATTGATTGTTGAGGACTGAGGGCTGAAGATTGAGGATTCAGGGTTGAGGATTCGGGACTGAGGTTTGAGGACTGAGGATTGAGGGTTGAGGATTGAGGATTGAGGATTGATAGTTGAGGATTGAGGATTAAGGATGCAGGATTGAAGAGAGAGGACTGAGTAATGAGAATTGAGTGTTGAGAGTTGATGTTTCAGGATTCAGATTTGATTATTGAATATTGTGGATTGAGTATTGTACCATGAGAATTCAGGATATTCTATTGAGTATTGATAATTGAGGATTGATTGCTGAGTATTGAGGATTGAGTGTTGGGGATTGAGGATTGTGTATTGAAGATTGAGGATTGATGATTGAGGATTGAGGATTGAGGATTGACTATTGAGGATTGAGTATTGAAGGTTGAGGATTGATGATTGAGAATTGAGGATTGAGGATTGAGGATTGAGGATTGAGGATTGAAGATTGAAGGTTGTGGATTGATGATTGAGGATTGAGGATTGAGGATTGAGGATTGAGGATTGAGAATTGAAGATTGAGTATTGAGTATTGTAGGTTGAGGATTGAGGATTGAGTATTGACGATTGAGGATTGAGGATTGAGTATTGAGGATTGAGGATGAGGGCTGAGGTTTGAGGATTGAGGTTTCAGGACTGAGGACTGAGGATTGAGGATTGAGAATTGAGGATTGAGGATTGCGGATTGAAGATTGAGGACTGGGGATTGAGGATTGAAGATTGAGGATTAAGGATTGAGGATTGAAGATTGAGTATTGAGGATTGAAGGTTGAGTATTGAGGATTGAGGATTGAGGATTGAGGATTGAGGATTGAGGATTGAGGATTGAGGATTGAAGATTGAGTATTGAGGATTGAAGATTGAGGATTGGGGATTGAGGATTGAGGATTGAGGATTGAAGATTGAGGATTAGGGATTGAGGATTGACGAGTGAGGATTGAGGATTGAGTATTGAGGATTGAAGATTGAGTATTGATGATTGAAGATTGAGGATTGATTATTGAGGGTTGAGGATTGAGGACGAGGACTGACGGTTGACGATTGAGGTTTGAGGAGTGAGGATTAAGGATTGAGGATTGGGGATTGAGGATTGAGGATTGAGGATGGAGGATTGAGGATTGAGGATTCAGTATTGAAGATTGAGTATTGATGACTGAGGATTGAGGATTGAAGATTAAGGATTAAGGATTGAGGATTGAAGATTGAGTATTGAGGATTGGAGATTGAGGATTGAGGATTGAGGATTGAGGATGTGGGCTGAGGGTTGAGGATTGAGGATTGAGGACTGAGGACTGATGATTGAGGATTGTGAATTGAGGATTTAGGATCGAGGATTGAAGGTTGAGGATTGGGTATTGAGGATTGAAGAATGAGGGTTGAGGATTGAGGTTTGAGGATTGAAGATTGAGGATTGGGGTAGAGTTTTGAGTGTTGGGTGATGAGAATTGATGTTTGTGGATAGAGATTTGAAGAATGCAGATTGAGTATCGAGTATTGAAAGCTGTGAATTGAGGATATTCTATTGAGGAATGAGGATTGACAACTGATTGTTGAGGGCTGAGGGCTGCAGATTGAGGATTCAGGATTGAGGATTCAGGATTGATGTTTGAGGACTGAGGATTGAGGACTGAGGATTGAGGATTGAGGATTGAAGATTGAATATTGATGATTGAAGATTGAGGATTGAGGATTGAGTGTTGTGGATTGTGGACGTGGACTGAGTGTTGAGTATTGATGTTTGTGGTCTGAGCATTGAGGATTGAGGCTTGAGAATTGAGCATTGAGGATTGAGGATTGAGGATTGAAGATTGAGTATTGAGGATTGAAGATTGGGGATTGAGGATTGAGGATGGAGGATTGAGGATTGGGGATTGAAGATTGAGTATTGAGGATTCTAGGTTGCGGATTGAGGATTGAGTATTGAGGATTGAGGATTGAGGATTGAGGATCGAGGGTGGAGGATGAGGGCTGAGGGTTGAAGATTGTGGTTTGAGTGTTGAATCCTCAGAATTCAGGATATTCTATTGAGTATTGAGAATTGAGAAATGATGGTTGAGTATTGAGTATTGAGGATTGAGGATTGAGGATTGTGGATTGAAGATTGAGTATTGAGGATTGAAGATTGAGGATTGAGGATGGAGGATGAGGGCTGAGGTTTGAGGATTGAGGTTTGAGAATTGAATCCTGAGAACTCAGGATATTCTATTGAGTATTGAGAATTGAGAATTGATGGTTGAGTATTGAGGATTGAGGATTGAAGATTGAGTATTGAGGATTGAAGATTGAGGATTGAGGATTGAGGGTTGAGGATGGAGGATGAGGGCTGAGGGTTGAGGATTGAGGTTTGAGTATTGAATCCTGCGAATTCAGGATATTCTATTAAGTATTGAGAATTGAGGATTGATGGCTGAGTATTGAGGACTGAGGATTGAGGGTTGATTGTTGAGTATTGAGGATTCAGAATTGAGGTTTGAGGACTGAGGATTGAGGATTGAAGATTGAGTATTGAGGATTGAGGATTCAAGATTGAGGATTGACGGTTGAGTATTGAGGATTGAGGATGAGGGCTGAGGATCGAGGGTGGAGGTACAGGGCTGAGGGTTGAGGATTGAAGATTGAGTACTGAGGATTGAAGATTGAGGATTGAGGATTGAGGATTGAGGATTGAGTATTGAGGATTGAGGATAGGGGATTGAGGATTGAGGATAGAAGGTTGAGTATTGAGGATTGAAGGTTGAGGATTGAGGATTGAGCATTGAGGACTGAGGATTGAAGGTAGAGGATTGGGGATTGAGGATTGACGATTGAGGTTTGAGCATTGAGGATTGTGAATTGAGGATTGAGGATTGAAGATTGAGTACTGTGTATTGAAGATTGAGGATTGAGGATTGGGGATTGAAGATTGAGGACTGAGCGTTGAGGGTTGAGTGATGAGAATTGATGTTTGTGGATTGAGATTTGAAGGTTGAAGGATGGGGATTGAGTATTGAAAACTGTGAATTGAGGATATTCTATTGAGGATTGAGGATTGACAACTGATTGTTGAGGACTGAGGGCTGAAGATTGAGGATTGAGGATTGAGTACTGAGGGTTGAGGATGAGGGCTGAGGATCGAGGATGGACGATGAGGGCTGAGGGTTGAGGATTGAGGTTTGAGTATTGAATCCTGCGAATTCAGGATATTCTATTGAGTATTGAGGATTGAGGGTTGAGGATTGAGGATTGAGGATTGAGGATTCAGTATTGAAGATTGAGTATTGATGACTGAGGATTGAGGATTGAGGATTAAGGATTAAGGATTGAGGATTGATGATTGAGTATTGAGGATTGGAGATTGAGGATTGAGGATTGAGAATTGAGGATGTGGGCTGAGGGTTGAGGATTGAGGACTGAGGACTGAGGACTGATGATTGAGGATTGTGAATTGAGGATTTAGGATTGAGGATTGAAGACTGAGGATTGGGTATTGAGGATTGAAGAATGAGGGTTGAGGATTGAGGATTGAGGATTGAGGATTGAAGATTGAGGATTGAGGACAGAGTTTTGAGGGTTGAGTGATGAGAATTGATGTTTGTGGATAGAGATTTGAAGAATGCAGATTGAGTATCGAGTATTGAAAGCTGTGAATTGAGGATATTCTATTGAGGAATGAGGATTGACAACTGATTGTTGAGGACTGAGGGCTGAAGGTTGAGGATTCAGTATTGAGGATTCAGAATTGCGGTTTGAGGACTGAGGATTGAGGACTGAGGATTGAGGATTGAGGATTGGAGATTGAATATTGATGATTGAAGAATGAGGATTGAGGATTGAGTGTTGTGGATTGTGGACGAGGGCTGAGTGTTGAGTATTGATGTTTGTGGTCTGAGCATTGAGGATTGAGGATTGAGAATTGAGCATTGAGGATTGAGTATTGAGGATTGAAGATTGAGTATTGAGGATTGAAGATTGGGGATTGAGGATTGAGGGCTGAGGATTGAGGATTGAAGATTGAGTATTGAGGATTGAGGATTCAAGATTGAGGATTGACGGTTGAGTATTGAGGATTGAGGATGTGGGCTGAGGATCGAGGATGGAGGTACAGGGCTGAGGGTTGAGGATTGAAGATTGAGGATTGAGGATTGAAGATAGAAGATTCAGTATTGAGGATTGAAGATTGAGAATTGAGGATTGAGGATTGAGCATTGAGGACTGAGTGTTGATTGTTGAGTGATGAGGATTGATGTTTGTGGATAGAGGTTTGAAAATTGCAGATTGAGTATTGAGTATTGAAAACTGTGAATTGAGAGTATTCTATTGAGGATTGCGGATTGACATCCGATTGTTGAGAACTGAGTGCTGAAGGTTAAGGATTCAGGATTGAGGATTCAGAATTGAGGTTTGACGACTGAGGGTTGAGAATTGAAGATTGAGTATTGAGGATTGAAGATTGAGGATTCAGGATTGAGGACTGAGGATTGAGGATGAGGGCTGTGTGTTGAGGATTGAGGATTGAGGGCTGAGGACTGAGGATTGAGGGTTGAGAATTGAGGATTGAGGATTGAGGATTGAAGATTGAGGTTTGGGTATTGAGGATTGAAGAATGTGGGTTGAGGATTGAGGACTGAGGATTGAGGATTGAAGATTGAGTATTCAGGATTGAAGATTGACGATTGAGGATTGAGGATTGAGTATTGGGAATTGAGGATTGAGGATTGAAGATTGAGTATTGAGGATTGAAGATTGAGGATTGAGGATTGAGGATTGAGGATTGAAGATTGAGTATTGGAGACTGAGTGTTGAGGGTCGAGTGATGAGATTTGATGTTTGTGGATAGAGATTTGAAGATAGCAGATTGAGTATTGAGTATTGAAAGCTGTGAATTGAGGATATTCTATTGAGGATTGAGGATTGACAATTGATTGTTGAGGACTGAGGGCTGAAGATTGAGGATTCAGGGTTGAGGATTCGGGACTGAGGTTTGAGAACTGAGGATTGAGGGTTGAGGATTGAGGATTGAGGATTGATGGTTGAGGATTGAGGATTAAGGATGCAGGATTGAAGAGAGAGGACTGAGTATTGAGAATTGAGTGTTGAGAGTTGATGTTTGAGGATTCAGATTTGATTATTGAATATTGTGGATTGAGTATTGTACCATGAGAATTCAGGATATTCTATTGAGTATTGAGAATTGAGGATTGATTGCTGAGTATTGAGGATTGAGTGTTGGGGATTGAGGATTGAGTATTGAAGATTGAGGATTGATGATTTAGGATTGAGGATTGACAACTGATTGTTGAGGACTGAGGGCTGAAGGTTGAGGATTCAGTATTGAGGATTCAGAATTGCGGTTTGAGGACTGAGGATTGAGGATTGAAGATTGAGTATTGAGGATTGAAGATTGAATATTGATGATTGAAGATAGAGGATTGAGGATTGAGGGTTGTGGACTGAGGACGAGGACTGAGGGTTGAGTATTGATGCTTGAGGTCTGAGGATTGAGGATTGAGGATTGAGAATTGAGGATTGACGATTGAGGATTGAGGCTTGAGGATAGGAGGAGTGAGGTTTGAGGATTGAAGATTGAGTATTGAGGAATGAAGATTGAGAATTGAGGACTGAGGATTGAGGATTTAGGATTGAGGATTGAAGATTGAGAATTGGGGACTGAGTTTTGAGGGTTGACTGACGAGAATTGATGTTTGTGGATAGAGATTTGAAAATTGCAGTTTGAGTTTTGAGTATTGAAAACTGTGAATAGAGGATATTCTATTGTGGATTGAGGATTGACAACTGATTGTTGAGGACTGAGGGCTGCAGATTGAGGATTCAGGATTGAGGATTCAGGATTGAGGTTTGAGGACTGAGGATTGAGGACTGATGATTGAGGATTGAGGATTGAAGATTGAGTATTGAGGATTGAAGATTGAGGATTGAGGATTGAGGATTGAGGATGGAGGATGAGGGCTGAGGGTTGAGGATTGAGGTTTGAGAATTGAATCCTGAGAATTCAGGATATTCTATTGAGTATTGAGAATTGAGAATTGATGGTTGACTATTGAGGATTGAGGATTGAAGATTGAGTATTGAGGATTGAAGATTGAGGATTGAGGATTGAGGATTGAGGATGGAGGATGAGGGCTGAGGGTTGAGGATTGAGGTTTGAGTATTGAATCCTGCGAATTCAGGATATTCTATTGAGTATTGAGAATTGAGGATTGATGGCTGAATATTGAGGACTGAGGATTGAGGGTTGATTGTTGAGTAGTGAGGATTCAGAATTGAGGTTTGAGGACTGAGGATTGAGGATTGAAGATTGAGTATTGAGGATTGAGGATTCAAGATTGAGGATTGACGGTTGAGTATTGAGGATTGAGGATGAGGGCTGAGGATCGAGGATGGAGGTACAGGGCTGAGGGTTGAGGATTGAAGATTGAGTACTGAGGATTGAAGATTGAGGATTGAGGATTGAGGATTGAGGATTGAGGATTGAGTATTGAGGATTGAGGATTGGGGATTGAGGATTGAGGATAGAACGTTGAGTATTGAGGATTGAAGGTTGAGGATTGAGGATTGGGGATTAAGGACTGAGGATTGAAGGTTGAGGATTGGGGATTGCGGATTGACGATTGAGGTTTGAGCATTGAGGATTGTGAATTGAGGATTGAGGATTGAAGATTGAGTACTGTGTATTGAAGATTGAGGATTGAGGATTGGGGATTGAAGATTGAGGACTGAGCGTCGAGGGTTGAGTGATGAGAATTGATGTTTGTGGATTGAGATTTGAAGGTTGAAGGATTGGGATTGAGTATTGAAAACTGTGAATTGAGGATATTCTATTGAGGATTGAGGATTGACAACTGATTGTTGAGGACTGAGGGCTGAAGATTGAGGACTGAGGATTGAGTACTGAGGATTGAGGATGAGGGCTGAGGATCGAGGATGGACGATGAGGGCTGATGGTTGAGGATTGAGGTTTGAGTATTGAATCCTGCGAATTCAGGATATTCTATTGAGTATTGAGGATTGAGGGTTGAGGATTGAGGATTGAGGATTGAGGATTCAGTACTGAAGATTGAGTATTGATGACTGAGGATTGAGGATTGAAGATTAAGGATTAAGGATTGAGGATTGATGATTGAGTATTGAGGATTGGAGATTGAGGATTGAGGATTGAGGATTGAGGATGTGGGCTGAGGGTTGAGGATTGAGGACTGAGGACTGAGGACTGATGATTGAGGATTGTGAATTGAGGATTTAGGATTGAGGATTGAAGACTGAGGATTGGGTATTGAGGATTGAAGAATGAGGGTTGAGGATTGAGGATTGAGGATTGAAGATTGAGGATTGGGGACAGAGTTTTGAGGGTTGAGTGATGAGAATTGATGTTTGTGGATAGAGATTCGAAGAATGCAGATTGAGTATCGAGTATTGGAAGCTGTGAATTGAGGATATTCTATTGAGGAATGAGGATTGACAACTGATTGTTGAGGGCTGAGGGCTGCAGATTGAGGATTCAGGATTGAGGATTCAGGATTGAGGTTTGAGGACTGAGGATTGAGGTCTGAGGATTGAGGATTGAGGATTGGAGATTGAATATTGATGATTGAAGAATGAGGATTGAGGATTGAGTGTTGTGGATTGTGGACGAGGGCTGAGTGTTGAGTATTGATGTTTGTGGTCTGAGCATTGAGGATTGAGGATTGAGAACTGAGCATTGAGGATTGAGTATTGAGGATTGAAGATTGAGTATTGAGGATTGAAGATTGGGGATTGAGGATTGAGGGCTGTGGATTGAGGATTGAAGATTGAGTATTGAGGATTGAGGATTCAAGATTGAGGATTGACGGTTGAGTATTGAGGATTGAGAATGTGGGCTGATGATCGAGGATGGATGTACAGGGCTGAGGGTTGAGGATTGGAGATTGAGGATTGAGGATTGAAGATTGAAGATTCAGTATTGAGGATTGAGGATTGAGGACTGAGGATTGAGGATTCAAGATTCAGTATTGAGGATTGAAGATTGAGGATTGAGGATTGAGGATTGAGGATTGAGGATTGAGGATTGAAGATTGAGGATTCGGGACTGAGGGTCGAAGGTTGAGGATTGAGGATTGAGAATTGAGGATAGAGGATTGATGATTGAAGATTCAGTATTGAGGATTGAAGATTGAGAATTGAGGATTGAGGATTGAACAGTGAGGACTGAGTGTTGAGGGATGAGTGATGAGAATCTATGTTTGTGGATAGAGATTTGAAGATTACAGATTGAGTATTGAGTATTGAAAGCTGTGAATTGAGGACATTCTATTGAGGATTGAGGATTGACAACTGATTGTTGAGGACTGAGGGCAGAAGGTTGAGGATTCAGTATTGAGGATTCAGAATTGCGGTTTGAGGACTGAGGATTGAGGATTGAAGATTGAGTATTGAGGATTGAAGATTGAATATTGATGATTGAACATATAGGATTGAGGATTGAGGGTTGTGGACTGAGGACGAGGACTGAGGGTTGAGTATTGATGCTTGAGGTCTGAGGATTGAGGATTGATGATTGAGAATTGAGGATTGACGATTGAGGATTGAGGCTTGAGGATAGGAGGAGTGAGGTTTGAGGATTGAAGATTGAGTATTGCGGAATGAAGATTGAGAATTGAGGACTGAGGATTGAGGATTTAGGGTTGAGGATTGAAGATTGAGAATTGGGGACTGAGTTTTGAGGGTTGACTGACGAGAATTGATGTTTGTGGATAGAGATTTGAAAATTGCAGTTTGAGTTTTGAGTATTGAAAACTGTGAATAGAGGATATTCTATTGTGGATTGAGGATTGACAACTGATTGTTGAGGACTGAGGGCTGCAGATTGAGGATTCAGGATTGAGGATTCAGGATCGAGGTTTGAGGACTGAGGATTGAGGGTTGAGTATTGAGGATTGAGGATTGAGTATTGAAGATTGAGGATTGAGTATTGAGGATTGAGGAATGAGGATTGAGGATTGAGGATTGAGGATTGAGTATTGAAGTTTGAGGATTGATGATTGAGGATTGAGGATTGAGGATTGAGAATTGAAGATTGAGTATTGAGTATTGTAGGTTGAGGATTGAGGATTGAGTATTGACGGTTGAGGATTGAGGATTGAGTATTGAGGATTGAGGATGAGGGCTGAGGCTTGAGGATTGAGTATTGAATCCTGCGATTTCAGGATATTCTATTGAGTATTGAGAATTGAGGATTGATGGCTGAGTATTGAGGACTGAGGATTGAGGGTTGATTGTTGAGTATTGAGGATTCAGAATTGAGATTTGAGGACTGAGGATTGAGGATTGAAGATTGAGTATTGAGGATTGAAGATTGAGGATTGAGGATTGAGGATTGAGGATTGAAGATGAGGTCTGAGGGTTGAGGATTGAGGTTTGAGGACTGAGGACTGAGGATTGAGGAATGAGGATTGAGGATAGAGGATTGAGGATTGATGATTAAGGATTGGGGACTGAGGATTGAAGATTGAGGGTTGAGGATTGAGGATTGAGGATTGAGGATTGAAGATTGAAGATTCAGTATTGAGGATTGAAGATTGAGAATTGAGGATTGAGGATTGAGCATTTAGGACTGAGTGTTGATTGTTGAGTGATGAGGATTGATGTTTGTGGATAGAGGTTTGAAAATTGCAGATTGAGTATTGAGTATTGAAAACTGTGAATTGAGGGTATTCTATTGAGGATTGAGGATTGACAATTGATTGTTGAGGACTGAGGGCTGAAGATTGAGGATTCAGGGTTGAGGATTCGGGACTGAGGTTTGAGGACTGAGGATTGAGGGTTGAGGATTGAGAATTGAGGATTGATGGTTGAGGATTGAGGATTGAGGATTAAGGATGCAGGATTGAAGAGAGAGGACTGAGTAATGAGAATTGAGTGTTGAGAGTTGATGTTTGAGGATTCAGATTTGATTATTGAATATTGTGGATTGAGTATTGTACCATGAGAATTCAGGATATTCTATTGAGTATTGATAATTGAGGATTGATTGCTGAGTATTGAGGATTGAGTGTTGGGGATTGAGGTTTGAGTATTGAAGATTGAGGATTGATGATTGAGGATTGAGGATTGAGGATTGACTATTGAGGATTGAGTATTGAAGGTTGAGGATTGATGATTGAGAATTGAGGATTGAGGATTGAGGATTGAGGATTGAGGATTGAAGATTGAAGGTTGTGGATTGATGATTGAGGATTGAGGATTGAGGATTGAGGATTGAGGATTGAGAATTGAAGATTGAGTATTGAGTATTGTAGGTTGAGGATTGAGGATTGAGTATTGACGATTGAGGATTGAGGATTGAGTATTGAGGATTGACGATGAGGGCTGAGGTTTGAGGATTGAGGTTTCAGGACTGAGGACTGAGGATTGAGGATTGAGAATTGAGGATTGAGGATTGCGGATTGAAGATTGAGGACTGGGGATTGAGGATTGAAGATTGAGGATTAAGGATTGAGGATTGAAGATTGAGTATTGAGGATTGAAGGTTGAGTATTGAGGATTGAGGATTGAGGATTGAGGATTGAGGATTGAGGATTGAGGATTGAGGATTGAAGATTGAGTATTGAGGATTGAAGATTGAGGATTGGGGATTGAGGATTGAGGATTGAGGATTGAAGATTGAGGATTAGGGATTGAGGATTGACGAGTGAGGATTGAGGATTGAGTATTGAGGATTGAAGATTGAGTATTGATGATTGAAGATTGAGGATTGATTATTGAGGGTTGAGGATTGAGGACGAGGACTGACGGTTGACGATTGAGGTTTGAGGATTGAGGATTAAGGATTGAGGATTGGGGATTGAGGATTGAGGATTGAGGATTGAGGATTGAGGATTGAGGATTCAGTATTGAAGATTGAGTATTGATGACTGAGGATTGAGGATTGAAGATTAAGGATTAAGGATTGAGGATTGAAGATTGAGTATTGAGGATTGGAGATTGAGGATTGAGGATTGAGGATTGAGGATGTGGGCTGAGGGTTGAGGATTGAGGATTGAGGACTGAGGACTGATGATTGAGGATTGTGAATTGAGGATTTAGGATCGAGGATTGAAGGTTGAGGATTGGGTATTGAGGATTGAAGAATGAGGGTTGAAGATTGAGGTTTGAGGATTGAAGATTGAGGATTGGGGCAGAGTTTTGAGGGTTGGGTGATGAGAATTGATGTTTGTGGATAGAGATTTGAAGAATGCAGATTGAGTATCGAGTATTGAAAGCTGTGAATTGAGGATATTCTATTGAGGAATGAGGATTGACAACTGATTGTTGAGGGCTGAGGGCTGCAGATTGAGGATTCAGGATTGAGGATTCAGGATTGATGTTTGAGGACTGAGGATTGAGAACTGAGGATTGAGGATTGAGGATTGAAGATTGAATGTTGATGATTGAAGATTGAGGATTGAGGATTGAGTGTTGTGGATTGTGGACGTGGACTGAGTGTTGAGTATTGATGTTTGTGGTCTGAGCATTGAGGATTGAGGCTTGAGAATTGAGCATTGAGGATTGAGGATTGAGGATTGAAGATTGAGTATTGAGGATTGAAGATTGGGGATTGAGGATTGAGGATGGAGGATTGAGGATTGGGGATTGAAGATTGAGTATTGAGGATTGTAGGTTGCGGATTGAGGATTGAGTATTGAGGATTGAGGATTGAGGATTGAGGATCGAGGGTGGAGGATGAGGGCTGAGGGTTGAAGATTGTGGTTTGAGTGTTGAATCCTCAGAATTCAGGATATTCTATTGAGTATTGAGAATTGAGAAATGATGGTTGAGTATTGAGTATTGAGGATTGAGGATTGAGGATTGTGGATTGAAGATTGAGTATTGAGGATTGAAGATTGAGGATTGAGGATGGAGGATGAGGGCTGAGGTTTGAGGATTGAGGTTTGAGAATTGAATCCTGAGAACTCAGGATATTCTATTGAGTATTGAGAATTGAGAATTGATGGTTGAGTATTGAGGATTGAGGATTGAAGATTGAGTATTGAGGATTGAAGATTGAGGATTGAGGATTGAGGGTTGAGGATGGAGGATGAGGGCTGAGGGTTGAGGATTGAGGTTTGAGTATTGAATCCTGCGAATTCAGGATATTCTATTGAGTATTGAGAATTGAGGATTGATGGCTGAGTATTGAGGACTGAGGATTGAGGGTTGATTGTTGAGTATTGAGGATTCAGAATTGAGGTTTGAGGACTGAGGATTGAGGATTGAAGATTGAGTATTGAGGATTGAGGATTCAAGATTGAGGATTGACGGTTGAGTATTGAGGATTGAGGATGAGGGCTGAGGATCGAGGATGGAGGTACAGGGCTGAGGGTTGAGGATTGAAGATTGAGTACTGAGGATTGAAGATTGAGGATTGAGGATTGAGGATTGAGGATTGAGTATTGAGGATTGAGGATAGGGGATTGAGGATTGAGGATAGAAGGTTGAGTATTGAGGATTGAAGGTTGAGGATTGAGGATTGAGCATTGAGGATTGAGGGTGGAGGATGAGGGCTGAGTGTTGAAGATTGAGGTTTGAGTGTTGAATCCTGAGAATTCAGGATGTTCTATTGAGTATTGAGAATTGAAAAATGATGGTTGAGTATTGAGTATTGAGGATTGGGGATTGAGGATTGTGGATTGAAGATTGAGTATTGAAGATTGAAGATTGAGTATTGAGGATTGAGGATTGAGGATGGAGGATGAGGTCTGAGGGTTGAGGATTGAGGTTTGAGAATTGAATCCTGAGAATTCAGGATATTCTATTGAGTATTGAGAATTGAGAATTGATGGTTGAGTATTGAGGATTGAGGATTGAAGATTGAGTATTGAGGATTGAAGATTGAGGATTGAGGATTGAGGATTGGGGATGCAGGATGAGGGCTGAGGGTTGAGGATTGAGGTTTGAGTATTGAATCCTGCGAGTTCAGGATATTCTATTGAGTATTGAGAATTGAGGATTGATGGCTGAGTATTGAGGACTGAGGATTGAGCGTTGATTGTTGTGTATTGAGGATTCAGAATTGAGGTTTGAGGACTGAGGATTGAGGATTGAAGATTGAGTATTGAGGATTGAGGATTCAAGATTGAGGATTGACGGTTGGGAATTGAGGATTGACGATGAGGGCTGAGGATCGAGGATGGAGATACAGGGCTGAGGGTTGAGGATTGAAGATTGAGTACTGAGGATTGAAGATTGAGGATTGAGGATTGAGGATTGGGGATTGAGTATTGAGGATTGAGGATTGGGGATTGAGGATTGAGGATAGAAGATTGAGTATTGAGGATTGAAGATTGAGGATTGAGTATTGAAGATTGAGCATTTAGGATTGAAGATGGTGGATTGAGGATTGAGGATTGAGGATTGAGGATTGAGGATTGAGGATTGAAGATTGAGGATTTGGGACTGAGGATTGAAGGTTGAGGGTATCGGATTGAGGATTGAGGATTGAGGATTGACGATTGAAGATCCAGTATTGAGGACTGAAGGTTGAGAATTGAGAATTGAGGATTGAACATTGAGGACTGAGTGCTGAGGGTTGGCTGATGAGAATTGATGTTTGTGTATAGAGATTTGAAGATTGCAGATTCAGTATTGAGTATTGAAATCTGTGAATTAAGGATATTCTATTGAGGATTGAGGATTGACAACTGATTGTTGAGGACTGAGGGCTGAAAGTTGAGGATTCAGGATTGAGGATACAGAATTGAGGTTTGACGACTGAGGGTTGAGAATTGAAGATTGAGTATTGAGGATTGAAGATTGAGGATTCAGGATTGAGGATTGATGATTGAGGATGAGGGCTCCCGGTTGAGGATTGAGGATTGCGGTCTGAGGACTGAGGATTGAGGATTGAGAATTGAGGATTGGGGATTGATGATTGAAGGTTGAGGACTGAGGATTGAGGGTTGTGGATTGAGGATGAGGACTGTGGGTAAAGTATTGATGTTTGAGGACTGAGGACTGAGGATTGAGGATTGAGAACTGAGGATTGAGGATTGAGGATTGAAGATTGAGGTTTGGGTATTGAGCATTGAGGATTGTAGATTGAGGATTGAGGATTGAGGATTGAGGATTGGGGATTGAGGATTGAAGATTGAGTATTGAGGATTGAAGATTGAGTATTGAGGATTGAGGATTGAGGATGGAGGATGAGGTCTGAGGGTTGAGGATTGAGGTTTGAGAATTGAATCCTGAGAATTCAGGATATTCTATTGAGTATTGAGAATTGAGAATTGATGGTTGAGTATTGAGGATTGAGGATTGAAGATTGAGTATTGAGGATTGAAGATTGAGTATTGAGGATTGAGGATTGAGGATGGAGGATGAGGGCTGAGGGTTGAGGATTGAGGTTTGAGTATTGAATCCTGCGAGATCAGGATATTCTATTGAGTATTGAGAATTGAGGATTGATGGCTGAGTATTGAGGACTGAGGATTGAGCGTTGATTGTTGAGTATTGAGGATTCAGAATTGAGGTTTGAGGACTGAGGATTGAGGATTGAAGATTGAGTATTGAGGATTGAGGATTCAAGATTGAGGATTGACGGTTGGGAATTGAGGATTGAGGATGAGGGCTGAGGATCGAGGATGGAGGTACAGGGCTGAGGGTTGAGGATTGAAGATTGAGTACTGAGGATTGAAGATTGAGGATTGAGGATTGAGGATTGGGGATTGAGTATTGAGGATTGAGGATTGGGGATTGAGGATTGAGGATAGAAGATTGAGTATTGAGGATTGAAGATTGAGGATTGAGGATTGAGGATTGAGGACTGAGGATTGAAGGTTGAGGATTGGGGATTGAGGATTGACGATTGAGGTTTGAGCATTGAGGATTGTGAATTGAGGATTGAGGATTGAAGATTGAGTACTGTGTATTGAAGATTGTGGATTGAGGATTGGGGATTGAAGATTGAGGACTGAGCGTTGAGGGTTGAGTGATGAGAATTGATGTTTGTGGATTGAGATTTGAAGGTAGAAGAATGGGGATTGAGTATTGAAAACTGTGAATTGAGGATATTCTATTGAGGATTGAGGATTGACAGCTGATTGTTGAGGACTGAGGGCTGAAGATTGAGGATTGAGGATTGGGGATTGAGGATTGAATATTGAGGATTGAGGATTGAAGATTCAGTATTGAGGATTGAAGATTGAGGATTGAGGATTGAGGATTGAGGATGGAGGGTGAGGGCTGAGGGTTGAGGATTGAGGTTTGAGTTTGAATCCTGAGAATTCAGGATATTCTATTGAGTATTGAGAATTGAGGGTTGATGGTTGAGTATTGAGGATTGAGGTTTGAGGATTGAGGTCTGGGTATTGAAGATTGAGGATTGATGATTGAGGATTGAGGATTGAGGATTGAGGGTAGAGGATTGAGGATTGAGTATTGAAGATTGAGGATTGATGATTGAGGATTGAGGATTGAGGATTGAGCATTGAGGATTGAAGATTGAGTTTGAGGATTGAAGATTGAGGACTGAGGATTGAGGATTGAGGATTGAGGATTGAGGCTTGAGGATTGAGGACTGAGGATTGAGGATTCAAGATTCAGTTTTGAGGATTGAAGTTTGAGGATTGAGGATTGAGGATTGAGGATTGAGGATTGAGGATTGAAGATTGAGGATTCGGGACTGAGGATCGAAGATTGAGGATTGAGGATTGAGAATTGAGGATTGAGGATTGATGATTGAAGATTCAGTATTTAGGATTGAAGATTGAGAATTGAGGATTGAGGATTGAACAGTGAGGACTGAGTGTTGAGGGATGAGTGATGAGAATTGATGCTTGTGGATAGAGATTTGAAGATTGCAGATTGAGTATTGAGTATTGATAGCTGTGAATTGAGGATATTCTATTGAGGATTGAGGATTGACAACTGATTGTTGAGGACTGAAGGCTGCAGATTGAGGATTCAGGGTTGAGGATTCGGGACTGAGGTTTGAGGACTGGGGATTGAGGGTTGAGGATTGAGGATTGAGGATTGATGGTTGAGGATTGAGGATTAAGGATGCAGGATTGAAGAGAGAGGACTGAGTATTGAGAATTGAGTGTTGAGAGTTGATGTTTGATGATTCAGATTTGATTATTGAATATTGTGGATTGAGTATTGTACCATGAGAATTCAGGATATTCTAATGAGTATTGAGAATTGAGGATTGATTGCTGAGTATTGAGGATTGAGTGTTGGGGATTGAGGATTGAGTATTGAAGATTGAGGATTGATGACTGAGGATTGAGGATTGAGGATTGACTATTGAGGATTGAGTATTGAAGGTTGAGGATTGATGATTGAGTATTGAGGATTGAGGATTGAGGATTGAGGATTGAGGATTGAGGATTGAAGATTGAGTATTGAGGATTGTAGATTGAGGATTGAGGATTGAGGGTTGAGGATTGAAGATTGAGGATTGATGATTGAGGATTGAGGATTGAGGACTGAGGATTGAGGATTCAAGATTCAGTATTGAGGATTGAAGATTGAGGATTGAGGATTGAGGATTGAGGATTGAGGATTGAGGATTGAAGATTGAGGATTCGGGACTGAGGGTCGAAGATTGAGGATTGAGGATTGAGAATTCAGGATTGAGGGTTGATGATTGAAGAATCAGTATTGAGGATTGAAGATTGAGAATTGAGGATTGAGGATTGAACAGTGAGGACTGAGTGTTGAGGGATGAGTGATGAGGATTGATGTTTGTGGATAGAGATTTGAAGACTGCAGATTGAGTATTGAGTATTGAAAGCTGTGAATTGAGGATATTCTACTGAGGATTGAGGATTGACAACTGATTGTTGAGGACTGAGGGCTGAAGGTTGAGGATTCAGTATTGAGGATTCAGAATTGAGGTTTGAGGACTGAGGATTGAGGATTGAAGATTGAGTATTGAGGATTGAAGATTGAATATTGATGATTGAAGACAGAGGATTGAGGATTGAGGGTTGTGGACTGAGGATGAGGACTGAGGGTTGAGTATTGACGTTTGAGGTCTGAGGATTGGGGATTGAGGATTCAGAATTGAGGACTGACGATTGAGGATTGAGGCTTGAGGATTGAGGATTGAGGATTGAAGATTTAGTGTTGAGGATTGAAGATTGAGGATTGAGGATTGAGGATTGAGGATGGAGGATGAGGGCTGAGGGTTTAGGATTGAGGTTTGAGTATTGAATCCTGAGAATTCAGGATATTCTATTGAGCATTGGGGATTGATAATTGATGGTTGAGTATTGAGGATTGAGGATTGAGGATTGAGGACTGAGTATTGAAGATTGAGGATTGATGATTGAGGATCGAAGATTGCAGATTGAGTATTGAAATCTGCGAATTGAGGATATTCTATTGAGGATTGAGGATTGACAACTGATTGTTGAGGACTGAGGGCTGAAGATTGAGGATTCATTAATGAGTATTCAGAATTGAGGTTTGAGGACTCAGGATTGAGGATTGAAGATTGAGTATTGAGGATTCAAGATTGCAGATGGAGTATTGAAAACTGTGAATTCATGATATTCTACAGAGGATTGAGGATTGACAACTGATTGTTGAGGACTCAGGGCTGAAGATTGAGGATTCAGGATTGAGGATTTAGGATGGAGTTTTGAGGACTGGGGATTGAGGGTTGAGGATTGAGGATTGAGGATTGAGGATTGAAGATTGAGGATTGGGTATTGAGGATTGAACATTGAGGATAGAGGATTGAGGATTGAGGATTGAGCATTGAGAATTGAAGATTGAATATTGTTGATTGAAGATAGAGGATTGAGGATTGAGGGTAGTGGACTGAGGACGAGGACTGAGGGCTGAGTATTGATGTTTGAGGTCTGAGGATTGAGGATGGAGGATTGAGGATTGAGAATTGAGGATTGAGAATTGAGGATTGAGGATTGAACGTTGAGTATTGAGGATTGAAGATTGAGGATTGAGGATTGGGGATTAAGGATTTAGGGTTGGGTATTGAGGATTGAAGATTGAGTATTGAGGGTTGCAGATTGAGGATTGAGGACTGAGTATTGAAGATTGAGGATTGATGATTGAGGATTGAGGATTGAGGATTTAGGATTGAGGAGTGAAGATTGAGAATTGGGGACTGAGTTTTGAGGGTTGACTGATGAGAATTGATGTTTGTGGATAGAGATTTGAAAACTGCAGTTTGAGTTTTGAGTATTGAAAACTGTGAGTTGAGGATATTCTATTGTGGATTGAGGATTGACAACTTATTGTTGAGGACTGAAGGCTGCAGATTGAGGATTCAGGATTGAGGATTCAGGATCGTGGTTTGAGGACTGAGGATTGAGGGTTGAGTATTGAGGATTGAGGATTGAGTATTGAAGATTGAGGAATGGGTATTGAGGATTGAGGAATGAGGATTGAGCATTGAGGATTGAGGATTGAGGATTGAAGATTGAGTATTGAGGATTGAAGACTGACGATTGAGGATTGAGGATTGAGGATTGAGGATTGAGGATTGAGGATTGAAGATTGAGTATTGAGGATTGAAGATTGAGGATTGAGGATTGAAGATTGAATATTGATGATTGAAGAGTGAGGATTGAGGATTGAGTGTTGTGGATTGTGGACGAGGACTGAGTGTTGAGTATTGATGTTTGTGGTCTGAGCATTGAGGATTGAGGATTGAGAATTGAGCATTGAGGATTGAGGATTGAGGATTGAAGATTGAGTATTGAGGATTGAAGATTGGGGATTGAGGATTGAGGATTGAGGATTGAGCATTGGGGATTGAAGATTGAGTATTGATGATTGTAGGTTGCGGATTGAGGATTGAGTATTGAGGATTGAGGATTGAGGATTGAGGATTGAGGGTGGAGGATGAGGGCTGAGTGTTGAAGATTGAGGTTTGAGTGTTGAATCCTGAGAATTCAGGATGTTCTATTGAGTATTGAGAATTGAAAAATGATGGTTGAGTATTGAGTATTGAGGATTGGGGATTGAGGATTGTGGATTGAAGATTGAGTATTGAAGATTGAAGATTGAGTATTGAGGATTGAGGATTGAGGATGGAGGATGAGGTCTGAGGGTTGAGGATTGAGGTTTGAGAATTGAATCCTGAGAATTCAGGATATTCTATTGAGTATTGAGAATTGAGAATTGATGGTTGAGTATTGAGGATTGAGGATTGAAGATTGAGTATTGAGGATTGAAGATTGAGGATTGAGGATTGAGGATTGGGGATGCAGGATGAGGGCTGAGGGTTGAGGATTGAGGTTTGAGTATTGAATCCTGCGAGTTCAGGATATTCTATTGAGTATTGAGAATTGAGGATTGATGGCTGAGTATTGAGGACTGAGGATTGAGCGTTGATTGTTGTGTATTGAGGATTCAGAATTGAGGTTTGAGGACTGAGGATTGAGGATTGAAGATTGAGTATTGAGGATTGAGGATTCAAGATTGAGGATTGACGGTTGGGAATTGAGGATTGACGATGAGGGCTGAGGATCGAGGATGGAGATACAGGGCTGAGGGTTGAGGATTGAAGATTGAGTACTGAGGATTGAAGATTGAGGATTGAGGATTGAGGATTGGGGATTGAGTATTGAGGATTGAGGATTGGGGATTGAGGATTGAGGATAGAAGATTGAGTATTGAGGATTGAAGATTGAGGATTGAGTATTGAAGATTGAGCATTTAGGATTGAAGATGGTGGATTGAGGATTGAGGATTGAGGATTGAGGATTGAGGATTGAGGATTGAAGATTGAGGATTTGGGACTGAGGATTGAAGGTTGAGGGTATCGGATTGAGGATTGAGGATTGAGGATTGAGGATTGAAGATCCAGTATTGAGGACTGAAGGTTGAGAATTGAGAATTGAGGATTGAACATTGAGGACTGAGTGCTGAGGGTTGGCTGATGAGAATTGATGTTTGTGTATAGAGATTTGAAGATTGCAGATTGAGTATTGAGTATTGAAATCTGTGAATTAAGGATATTCTATTGAGGATTGAGGATTGACAACTGATTGTTGAGGACTGAGGGCTGAAAGTTGAGGATTCAGGATTGAGGATACAGAATTGAGGTTTGACGACTGAGGGTTGAGAATTGAAGATTGAGTATTGAGGATTGAAGATTGAGGATTCAGGATTGAGGATTGATGATTGAGGATGAGGGCTCCCGGTTGAGGATTGAGGATTGCGGTCTGAGGACTGAGGATTGAGGATTGAGAATTGAGGATTGGGGATTGATGATTGAAGGTTGAGGACTGAGGATTGAGGGTTGTGGATTGAGGATGAGGACTGTGGGTAAAGTATTGATGTTTGAGGACTGAGGACTGAGGATTGAGGATTGAGAACTGAGGATTGAGGATTGAGGATTGAAGATTGAGGTTTGGGTATTGAGCATTGAGGATTGTAGATTGAGGATTGAGGATTGAGGATTGAGGATTGGGGATTGAGGATTGAAGATTGAGTATTGAGGATTGAAGATTGAGTATTGAGGATTGAGGATTGAGGATGGAGGATGAGGTCTGAGGGTTGAGGATTGAGGTTTGAGAATTGAATCCTGAGAATTCAGGATATTCTATTGAGTATTGAGAATTGAGAATTGATGGTTGAGTATTGAGGATTGAGGATTGAAGATTGAGTATTGAGGATTGAAGATTGAGTATTGAGGATTGAGGATTGAGGATGGAGGATGAGGGCTGAGGGTTGAGGATTGAGGTTTGAGTATTGAATCCTGCGAGATCAGGATATTCTATTGAGTATTGAGAATTGAGGATTGATGGCTGAGTATTGAGGACTGAGGATTGAGCGTTGATTGTTGAGTATTGAGGATTCAGAATTGAGGTTTGAGGACTGAGGATTGAGGATTGAAGATTGAGTATTGAGGATTGAGGATTCAAGATTGAGGATTGACGGTTGGGAATTGAGGATTGAGGATGAGGGCTGAGGATCGAGGATGGAGGTACAGGGCTGAGGGTTGAGGATTGAAGATTGAGTACTGAGGATTGAAGATTGAGGATTGAGGATTGAGGATTGGGGATTGAGTATTGAGGATTGAGGATTGGGGATTGAGGATTGAGGATAGAAGATTGAGTATTGAGGATTGAAGATTGAGGATTGAGGATTGAGGATTGAGGACTGAGGATTGAAGGTTGAGGATTGGGGATTGAGGATTGACGATTGAGGTTTGAGCATTGAGGATTGTGAATTGAGGATTGAGGATTGAAGATTGAGTACTGTGTATTGAAGATTGTGGATTGAGGATTGGGGATTGAAGATTGAGGACTGAGCGTTGAGGGTTGAGTGATGAGAATTGATGTTTGTGGATTGAGATTTGAAGGTAGAAGAATGGGGATTGAGTATTGAAAACTGTGAATTGAGGATATTCTATTGAGGATTGAGGATTGACAGCTGATTGTTGAGGACTGAGGGCTGAAGATTGAGGATTGAGGATTGGGGATTGAGGATTGAATATTGAGGATTGAGGATTGAAGATTCAGTATTGAGGATTGAAGATTGAGGATTGAGGATTGAGGATTGAGGATGGAGGATGAGGGCTGAGGGTTGAGGATTGAGGTTTGAGTTTGAATCCTGAGAATTCAGGATATTCTATTGAGTATTGAGAATTGAGGGTTGATGGTTGAGTATTGAGGATTGAGGTTTGAGGATTGAGGTCTGGGTATTGAAGATTGAGGATTGATGATTGAGGATTGAGGATTGAGGATTGAGGGTAGAGGATTGAGGATTGAGTATTGAAGATTGAGGATTGATGATTGAGGATTGAGGATTGAGGATTGAGCATTGAGGATTGAAGATTGAGTTTGAGGATTGAAGATTGAGGACTGAGGATTGAGGATTGAGGATTGAGGATTGAGGCTTGAGGATTGAGGACTGAGGATTGAGGATTCAAGATTCAGTTTTGAGGATTGAAGTTTGAGGATTGAGGATTGAGGATTGAGGATTGAGGATTGAGGATTGAAGATTGAGGATTCGGGACTGAGGATCGAAGATTGAGGATTGAGGATTGAGAATTGAGGATTGAGGATTGATGATTGAAGATTCAGTATTTAGGATTGAAGATTGAGAATTGAGGATTGAGGATTGAACAGTGAGGACTGAGTGTTGAGGGATGAGTGATGAGAATTGATGCTTGTGGATAGAGATTTGAAGATTGCAGATTGAGTATTGAGTATTGATAGCTGTGAATTGAGGATATTCTATTGAGGATTGAGGATTGACAACTGATTGTTGAGGACTGAAGGCTGCAGATTGAGGATTCAGGGTTGAGGATTCGGGACTGAGGTTTGAGGACTGGGGATTGAGGGTTGAGGATTGAGGATTGAGGATTGATGGTTGAGGATTGAGGATTAAGGATGCAGGATTGAAGAGAGAGGACTGAGTATTGAGAATTGAGTGTTGAGAGTTGATGTTTGATGATTCAGATTTGATTATTGAATATTGTGGATTGAGTATTGTACCATGAGAATTCAGGATATTCTAATGAGTATTGAGAATTGAGGATTGATTGCTGAGTATTGAGGATTGAGTGTTGGGGATTGAGGATTGAGTATTGAAGATTGAGGATTGATGACTGAGGATTGAGGATTGAGGATTGACTATTGAGGATTGAGTATTGAAGGTTGAGGATTGATGATTGAGTATTGAGGATTGAGGATTGAGGATTGAGGATTGAGGATTGAGGATTGAAGATTGAGTATTGAGGATTGTAGATTGAGGATTGAGGATTGAGGGTTGAGGATTGAAGATTGAGGATTGATGATTGAGGATTGAGGATTGAGGACTGAGGATTGAGGATTCAAGATTCAGTATTGAGGATTGAAGATTGAGGATTGAGGATTGAGGATTGAGGATTGAGGATTGAGGATTGAAGATTGAGGATTCGGGACTGAGGGTCGAAGATTGAGGATTGAGGATTGAGAATTCAGGATTGAGGGTTGATGATTGAAGAATCAGTATTGAGGATTGAAGATTGAGAATTGAGGATTGAGGATTGAACAGTGAGGACTGAGTGTTGAGGGATGAGTGATGAGGATTGATGTTTGTGGATAGAGATTTGAAGACTGCAGATTGAGTATTGAGTATTGAAAGCTGTGAATTGAGGATATTCTACTGAGGATTGAGGATTGACAACTGATTGTTGAGGACTGAGGGCTGAAGGTTGAGGATTCAGTATTGAGGATTCAGAATTGAGGTTTGAGGACTGAGGATTGAGGATTGAAGATTGAGTATTGAGGATTGAAGATTGAATATTGATGATTGAAGACAGAGGATTGAGGATTGAGGGTTGTGGACTGAGGATGAGGACTGAGGGTTGAGTATTGACGTTTGAGGTCTGAGGATTGGGGATTGAGGATTCAGAATTGAGGACTGACGATTGAGGATTGAGGCTTGAGGATTGAGGATTGAGGATTGAAGATTTAGTGTTGAGGATTGAAGATTGAGGATTGAGGATTGAGGATTGAGGATGGAGGAAGAGGGCTGAGGGTTTAGGATTGAGGTTTGAGTATTGAATCCTGAGAATTCAGGATATTCTATTGAGCATTGGGGATTGATAATTGATGGTTGAGTATTGAGGATTGAGGATTGAGGATTGAGGACTGAGTATTGAAGATTGAGGATTGATGATTGAGGATCGAAGATTGCAGATTGAGTATTGAAATCTGCGAATTGAGGATATTCTATTGAGGATTGAGGATTGACAACTGATTGTTGAGGACTGAGGGCTGAAGATTGAGGATTCATTAATGAGTATTCAGAATTGAGGTTTGAGGACTCAGGATTGAGGATTGAAGATTGAGTATTGAGGATTCAAGATTGCAGATGGAGTATTGAAAACTGTGAATTCATGATATTCTACAGAGGATTGAGGATTGACAACTGATTGTTGAGGACTCAGGGCTGAAGATTGAGGATTCAGGATTGAGGATTTAGGATGGAGTTTTGAGGACTGGGGATTGAGGGTTGAGGATTGAGGATTGAGGATTGAGGATTGAAGATTGAGGATTGGGTATTGAGGATTGAACATTGAGGATAGAGGATTGAGGATTGAGGATTGAGCATTGAGAATTGAAGATTGAATATTGTTGATTGAAGATAGAGGATTGAGGATTGAGGGTAGTGGACTGAGGACGAGGACTGAGGGCTGAGTATTGATGTTTGAGGTCTGAGGATTGAGGATGGAGGATTGAGGATTGAGAATTGAGGATTGAGAATTGAGGATTGAGGATTGAACGTTGAGTATTGAGGATTGAAGATTGAGGATTGAGGATTGGGGATTAAGGATTTAGGGTTGGGTATTGAGGATTGAAGATTGAGTATTGAGGGTTGCAGATTGAGGATTGAGGACTGAGTATTGAAGATTGAGGATTGATGATTGAGGATTGAGGATTGAGGATTTAGGATTGAGGAGTGAAGATTGAGAATTGGGGACTGAGTTTTGAGGGTTGACTGATGAGAATTGATGTTTGTGGATAGAGATTTGAAAACTGCAGTTTGAGTTTTGAGTATTGAAAACTGTGAGTTGAGGATATTCTATTGTGGATTGAGGATTGACAACTTATTGTTGAGGACTGAAGGCTGCAGATTGAGGATTCAGGATTGAGGATTCAGGATCGTGGTTTGAGGACTGAGGATTGAGGGTTGAGTATTGAGGATTGAGGATTGAGTATTGAAGATTGAGGAATGGGTATTGAGGATTGAGGAATGAGGATTGAGCATTGAGGATTGAGGATTGAGGATTGAAGATTGAGTATTGAGGATTGAAGACTGACGATTGAGGATTGAGGATTGAGGATTGAGGATTGAGGATTGAGGATTGAAGATTGAGTATTGAGGATTGAAGATTGAGGATTGAGGATTGAAGATTGAATATTGATGATTGAAGAGTGAGGATTGAGGATTGAGTGTTGTGGATTGTGGACGAGGACTGAGTGTTGAGTATTGATGTTTGTGGTCTGAGCATTGAGGATTGAGGATTGAGAATTGAGCATTGAGGATTGAGGATTGAGGATTGAAGATTGAGTATTGAGGATTGAAGATTGGGGATTGAGGATTGAGGATTGAGGATTGAGCATTGGGGATTGAAGATTGAGTATTGATGATTGTAGGTTGCGGATTGAGGATTGAGTATTGAGGATTGAGGATTGAGGATTGAGGATTGAGGGTGGAGGATGAGGGCTGAGTGTTGAAGATTGAGGTTTGAGTGTTGAATCCTGAGAATTCAGGATGTTCTATTGAGTATTGAGAATTGAAAAATGATGGTTGAGTATTGAGTATTGAGGATTGGGGATTGAGGATTGTGGATTGAAGATTGAGTATTGAAGATTGAAGATTGAGTATTGAGGATTGAGGATTGAGGATGGAGGATGAGGTCTGAGGGTTGAGGATTGAGGTTTGAGAATTGAATCCTGAGAATTCAGGATATTCTATTGAGTATTGAGAATTGAGAATTGATGGTTGAGTATTGAGGATTGAGGATTGAAGATTGAGTATTGAGGATTGAAGATTGAGGATTGAGGATTGAGGATTGGGGATGCAGGATGAGGGCTGAGGGTTGAGGATTGAGGTTTGAGTATTGAATCCTGCGAGTTCAGGATATTCTATTGAGTATTGAGAATTGAGGATTGATGGCTGAGTATTGAGGACTGAGGATTGAGCGTTGATTGTTGTGTATTGAGGATTCAGAATTGAGGTTTGAGGACTGAGGATTGAGGATTGAAGATTGAGTATTGAGGATTGAGGATTCAAGATTGAGGATTGACGGTTGGGAATTGAGGATTGACGATGAGGGCTGAGGATCGAGGATGGAGATACAGGGCTGAGGGTTGAGGATTGAAGATTGAGTACTGAGGATTGAAGATTGAGGATTGAGGATTGAGGATTGGGGATTGAGTATTGAGGATTGAGGATTGGGGATTGAGGATTGAGGATAGAAGATTGAGTATTGAGGATTGAAGATTGAGGATTGGTTATTGAAGATTGAGCATTTAGGATTGAAGATGGTGGATTGAGGATTGAGGATTGAGGATTGAGGATTGAGGATTGAGGATTGAAGATTGAGGATTTGGGACTGAGGATTGAAGGTTGAGGGTATCGGATTGAGGATTGAGGATTGAGGATTGAGGATTGAAGATCCAGTATTGAGGACTGAAGGTTGAGAATTGAGAATTGAGGATTGAACATTGAGGACTGAGTGCTGAGGGTTGGCTGATGAGAATTGATGTTTGTGTATAGAGATTTGAAGATTGCAGATTGAGTATTGAGTATTGAAATCTGTGAATTAAGGATATTCTATTGAGGATTGAGGATTGACAACTGATTGTTGAGGACTGAGGGCTGAAAGTTGAGGATTCAGGATTGAGGATACAGAATTGAGGTTTGACGACTGAGGGTTGAGAATTGAAGATTGAGTATTGAGGATTGAAGATTGAGGATTCAGGATTGAGGATTGATGATTGAGGATGAGGGCTCCCGGTTGAGGATTGAGGATTGCGGTCTGAGGACTGAGGATTGAGGATTGAGAATTGAGGATTGGGGATTGATGATTGAAGGTTGAGGACTGAGGATTGAGGGTTGTGGATTGAGGATGAGGACTGTGGGTAAAGTATTGATGTTTGAGGACTGAGGACTGAGGATTGAGGATTGAGAACTGAGGATTGAGGATTGAGGATTGAAGATTGAGGTTTGGGTATTGAGCATTGAGGATTGTAGATTGAGGATTGAGGATTGAGGATTGAGGATTGGGGATTGAGGATTGAAGATTGAGTATTGAGGATTGAAGATTGAGTATTGAGGATTGAGGATTGAGGATGGAGGATGAGGTCTGAGGGTTGAGGATTGAGGTTTGAGAATTGAATCCTGAGAATTCAGGATATTCTATTGAGTATTGAGAATTGAGAATTGATGGTTGAGTATTGAGGATTGAGGATTGAAGATTGAGTATTGAGGATTGAAGATTGAGTATTGAGGATTGAGGATTGAGGATGGAGGATGAGGGCTGAGGGTTGAGGATTGAGGTTTGAGTATTGAATCCTGCGAGATCAGGATATTCTATTGAGTATTGAGAATTGAGGATTGATGGCTGAGTATTGAGGACTGAGGATTGAGCGTTGATTGTTGAGTATTGAGGATTCAGAATTGAGGTTTGAGGACTGAGGATTGAGGATTGAAGATTGAGTATTGAGGATTGAGGATTCAAGATTGAGGATTGACGGTTGGGAATTGAGGATTGAGGATGAGGGCTGAGGATCGAGGATGGAGGTACAGGGCTGAGGGTTGAGGATTGAAGATTGAGTACTGAGGATTGAAGATTGAGGATTGAGGATTGAGGATTGGGGATTGAGTATTGAGGATTGAGGATTGGGGATTGAGGATTGAGGATAGAAGATTGAGTATTGAGGATTGAAGATTGAGGATTGAGGATTGAGGATTGAGGACTGAGGATTGAAGGTTGAGGATTGGGGATTGAGGATTGACGATTGAGGTTTGAGCATTGAGGATTGTGAATTGAGGATTGAGGATTGAAGATTGAGTACTGTGTATTGAAGATTGTGGATTGAGGATTGGGGATTGAAGATTGAGGACTGAGCGTTGAGGGTTGAGTGATGAGAATTGATGTTTGTGGATTGAGATTTGAAGGTAGAAGAATGGGGATTGAGTATTGAAAACTGTGAATTGAGGATATTCTATTGAGGATTGAGGATTGACAGCTGATTGTTGAGGACTGAGGGCTGAAGATTGAGGATTGAGGATTGGGGATTGAGGATTGAATATTGAGGATTGAGGATTGAAGATTCAGTATTGAGGATTGAAGATTGAGGATTGAGGATTGAGGATTGAGGATGGAGGATGAGGGCTGAGGGTTGAGGATTGAGGTTTGAGTTTGAATCCTGAGAATTCAGGATATTCTATTGAGTATTGAGAATTGAGGGTTGATGGTTGAGTATTGAGGATTGAGGTTTGAGGATTGAGGTCTGGGTATTGAAGATTGAGGATTGATGATTGAGGATTGAGGATTGAGGATTGAGGGTAGAGGATTGAGGATTGAGTATTGAAGATTGAGGATTGATGATTGAGGATTGAGGATTGAGGATTGAGCATTGAGGATTGAAGATTGAGTTTGAGGATTGAAGATTGAGGACTGAGGATTGAGGATTGAGGATTGAGGATTGAGGCTTGAGGATTGAGGACTGAGGATTGAGGATTCAAGATTCAGTTTTGAGGATTGAAGTTTGAGGATTGAGGATTGAGGATTGAGGATTGAGGATTGAGGATTGAAGATTGAGGATTCGGGACTGAGGATCGAAGATTGAGGATTGAGGATTGAGAATTGAGGATTGAGGATTGATGATTGAAGATTCAGTATTTAGGATTGAAGATTGAGAATTGAGGATTGAGGATTGAACAGTGAGGACTGAGTGTTGAGGGATGAGTGATGAGAATTGATGCTTGTGGATAGAGATTTGAAGATTGCAGATTGAGTATTGAGTATTGATAGCTGTGAATTGAGGATATTCTATTGAGGATTGAGGATTGACAACTGATTGTTGAGGACTGAGGGCTGAAGGTTGAGGATTCAGTATTGAAGATTCAGAATTGAGGTTTGAGGACTGAGGATTGAGGATTGAAGATTGGGTATTGAGGATTGAAGATTGCAGATTGAGTATTGAAAACTGTGAATTGGGGATGCTCTACTGAGGATTGAGGATTGACAACTGATTGTTGAGGACTCAGGGCAGAACATTGAGGATTCAGGAATGTGGATTTAGGATTGAGGTTTGAGGACTGGGGATTGAGGGTTGAGGATTGAGGATTGAGGATTGAGGATTGAAGATTGAGGATTGGGTATTGAGGATTGAACATTGAGGATAGAGGATTGGGGATTGAGGATTGAGCATTGAGATTTGAAGATCGAATATTGATGATTGAAGATAGAGGATTGAGGATTGAGGGTAGTGGATTGAGGACGTGGACTGAGGGCTGTGTATTGATGTTTGAGGTCTGAGGATTGAGGATTGAGGATTGAGGATTGAGAATTGAGGACTGAGGATTGAGGATTGAGGATTGAAGTTTGAGTATTGAGGATTGAAGATTGAGGATTGTGGATTGGGGATTAAGGATTGAGGATTGGATTTTGAGGATTGAAGATTGAATATTGAGGATTGAAGATTGACGATTGAGGATTGAGGATTGAGGATTGAGGATTGAAGATTGAGGATTGGGGATTGAGGATTGACGATTGAGGATTGAGGATTGAGGATTGAGGATTGAAGATTGACTATTGAGGATTGAAGTTTGAGGACTGAGGATTGAGGATTGAGGATTGAGGATTGAGGATTGAGGATTGAGGATTGAAGATTGAGTATTGAGGATTGTAGGGTGAGGATTGAGGATTGAGTATTGAGGATTGAGGATTGAGGATTGAGGATTGACGATTGAGTATGAGGGCTGATGTTTGAGGATTGAGGATTGAGCACTGAGGACTGAGGATTGAGGAATGAGAATTGAGGATTGAGGATAAAGGATTGAAGACTGAGGACTGCGGATTGAGGATTGGGGATTGAGGATTGACGATTGAGGATTGAGTATTGAGGATTGATGATTGAGGATTGAGGATTGAGGATTGAGCATTGAGGGTTGAAGATTGATTATCGAGGATTGAAGATTGAGGACTGAGGATTGAGTATTGAGGATTGAGTATTGAGGATTGAAGATTGAGGATTTGGGACTGAGGATTGAAGATTGAGGATTTAGGATAGAGGATTGAGGATTGAGGATTGAGGATTGAAGATCCAGTATTGAGGACTGAAGATTGAGAATTGAGAATTGAGGATTGAACATTGAGGACTGAGTGTTGAGGGTTGAGTGATGAGAATTGATGTTTGTGGATAGAGATTTGAAGATTGCAGATTGAGTATTGAGTACTGAAAACTGTGAATTGAGGATATTCTATTGAGGATTGAGGATTGACAACCGATTGTTGAGGACTGAGGGCTGAAGATTGAGGATTCAGTATTGAGGATACAGAATTGAGGTTTGAGGACTGAGGATTGAGGATTGAAAGTTGAGTATTGAGGATTGAGGATTGAAGATTGAGGATTGACGGTTGAGTATTGAGGATTGAGGATGAGGGCTGAGGATCGAGGATGGAGGTAGAGGGCTGAGGGTTGAGGATTGAAGATTGAAGGTTGAGTATTCAGGATTGAAGATTGACGATTGAGGATTGAGGATTGAGGATTGGGAATTGAAGATTGAGGATTGAAGATTGAGTATTGAGGATTGAAGATTGAGGATTGAGGATTGAGGATTGAGGATTGAGGATTGAAGATTGAGGATTGGGGACAGAGTGTTGAGGGTCGAGTGATGAGGATTGATGTTTGTGGATAGAGATTTGAAGATTGCAGATTGAGTATTGAGTATTGAAAACTGTGAATTGAGGATATTCTATTGAGGATTGAGGATTGACAATTGATTGTTGAGGACTGAGGCCTGAAGATTGAGGATTCAGGGTTGAGGATTCGGGACTGAGGTCTGAGGACTGAGGATTGAGGGTTGAGGATTGAGGATTGAGGATTGACGGTTGAGGATTGTGGATTAAGGATGCAGGATTGAAGAGAGAGTACTGAGTATTGAGAATTGAGTGTTGAGAGTTGACGTTTGAGGATTCAGATTTGATTATTGTATATTGTGGATTGAGTATTGTACCATGAGAATTCAGGATATTCTATTGAGTATTGAGAATTCAGGATAGATTGCTGAGTATTGAGGATTGAGTATTGAGTATTGAAGATTGAGGATTGATGATTGAGGATTGAGGATTGAGGATTGACTATTGAGGATTGAGTATTGAAGGTTGAGGTTTGATGATTGAGGATTGAGGATTGAGGATTGAGAATTGAGGATTGAGGATTGATGATTGAAGATTCAGTATTGAGGATTGAAGATTGAGAATTGAGGATTGAGGATTGAACAGTGAGGACTGAGTGTTGCGGGATGAGTGATGAGAATTGATGCTTGTGGATAGAGATTTGAAGATTGCAGATTGAGTATTGAGTATTGATAGCTGTGAATTGAGGATATTCTATTGAGGATTGAGGATTGACAACTGATTGTTGAGGACTGAGGGCTGAAGGTTGAGGATTCAGTATTGAAGATTCAGAATTGAGGTTTGAGGACTGAGGATTGAGGATTGAAGATTGGGTATTGAGGATTGAAGATTGCAGATTGAGTATTGAAAACTGTGAATTGGGGATGCTCTACTGAGGATTGAGGATTGACAACTGATTGTTGAGGACTCAGGGCAGAACATTGAGGATTCAGGAATGTGGATTTAGGATTGAGGTTTGAGGACTGGGGATTGAGGGTTGAGGATTGAGGATTGAGGATTGAGGATTGAAGATTGAGTATTGGGTATTGAGGATTGAACATTGAGGATAGAGGATTGGGGATTGAGGATTGAGCATTGAGATTTGAAGATCGAATATTGATGATTGAAGATAGAGGATTGAGGATTGAGGGTAGTGGATTGAGGACGTGGACTGAGGGCTGTGTATTGATGTTTGAGGTCTGAGGATTGAGGATTGAGGATTGAGGATTGAGAATTGAGGGCTGAGGATTGAGGATTGAGGATTGAAGTTTGAGTATTGAGGATTGAAGATTGAGGATTGAGGATTGGGGATTAAGGATTGAGGATTGGATTTTGAGGATTGAAGATTGAGTATTGAGGATTGAAGATTGACGATTGAGGATTGAGGATTGAGGATTGAGGATTGAAGATTGAGGATTGGGGATTGAGGATTGACGATTGAGGATTGAGGATTGAGGATTGAGGATTGAAGATTGACTATTGAGGATTGAAGGTTGAGGACTGAGGATTGAGGATTGAGGATTGAGGATTGAGGATTGAGGATTGAGGATTGAAGATTGAGTATTGAGGATTGTAGGTTGAGGATTGAGGATTGAGTATTGAGGATTGAGGATTGAGGATTGAGGATTGACGATTGAGTATGAGGGCTGATGTTTGAGGATTGAGGATTGAGGACTGAGGACTGAGGATTGAGGAATGAGAATTGAGGATTGAGGATAAAGGATTGAAGACTGAGGACTGCGGATTGAGGATTGGGGATTGAGGATTGACGATTGAGGATTGAGTATTGAGGATTGATGATTGAGGATTGAGGATTGAGGATTGAGCATTGAGGGTTGAAGATTGATTATCGAGGATTGAAGATTGAGGACTGAGGATTGAGTATTGAGGATTGAGTATTGAGGATTGAAGATTGAGGATTTGGGACTGAGGATTGAAGATTGAGGATTTAGGATAGAGGATTGAGGATTGAGGATTGAGGATTGAAGATCCAGTATTGAGGACTGAAGATTGAGAATTGAGAATTGAGGATTGAACATTGAGGACTGAGTGTTGAGGGTTGAGTGATGAGAATTGATGTTTGTGGATAGAGATTTGAAGATTGCAGATTGAGTATTGAGTACTGAAAACTGTGAATTGAGGATATTCTATTGAGGATTGAGGATTGACAACCGATTGCTGAGGACTGAGGGCTGAAGATTGAGGATTCAGTATTGAGGATACAGAATTGAGGTTTGAGGACTGAGGATTGAGGATTGAAAGTTGAGTATTGAGGATTGAGGATTGAAGATTGAGGATTGACGGTTGAGTATTGAGGATTGAGGATGAGGGCTGAGGATCGAGGATGGAGGTAGAGGGCTGAGGGTTGAGGATTGAAGATTGAAGATTGAGTATTCAGGATTGAAGATTGACGATTGAGAATTGAGGATTGAGGATTGGGAATTGAGGATTGAGGATTGAAGATTGAGTATTGAGGATTGTAGATTGAGGATTGAGGATTGAGGATTGAGGATTGAGGATTGAAGATTGAGGATTGGGGACAGAGTGTTGAGGGTCGAGTGATGAGGATTGATGTTTGTGGATAGAGACTTGAAGATTGCAGATTGAGTATTGAGTATTGAAAACTGTGAATTGAGGATATTCTATTGAGGATTGAGGATTGACAATTGATTGTTGAGGACTGAGGCCTGAAGATTGAGGATTCAGGGTTGAGGATTCGGGACTGAGGTCTGAGGACTGAGGATTGAGGGTTGAGGATTGAGGATTGAGGATTGACGGTTGAGGATTGTGGATTAAGGATGCAGGATTGAAGAGAGAGTACTGAGTATTGAGAATTGAGTGTTGAGAGTTGATGTTTGAGGATTCAGATTTGATTATTGTATATTGTGGATTGAGTATTGTACCATGAGAATTCAGGATATTCTATTGAGTATTGAGAATTCAGGATAGATTGCTGAGTATTGAGGATTGAGTATTGAGTATTGAAGATTGAGGATTGATGATTGAGGATTGAGGATTGAGGATTGACTATTGAGGATTGAGTATTGAAGGTTGAGGTTTGATGATTGAGGATTGAGGATTGAGGATTGAGGATTGAGAATTGAGGATTGAGGATTGATGATTGAAGATTCAGTATTGAGGATTGAAGATTGAGAATTGAGGATTGAGGATTGAACAGTGAGGACTGAGTGTTGAGGGATGAGTGATGAGAATTGATGCTTGTGGATAGAGATTTGAAGATTGCAGATTGAGTATTGAGTATTGATAGCTGTGAATTGAGGATATTCTATTGAGGATTGAGGATTGACAACTGATTGTTGAGGACTGAGGGCTGAAGGTTGAGGATTCAGTATTGAAGATTCAGAATTGAGGTTTGAGGACTGAGGATTGAGGATTGAAGATTGGGTATTGAGGATTGAAGATTGCAGATTGAGTATTGAAAACTGTGAATTGGGGATGCTCTACTGAGGATTGAGGATTGACAACTGATTGTTGAGGACTCAGGGCAGAACATTGAGGATTCAGGAATGTGGATTTAGGATTGAGGTTTGAGGACTGGGGATTGAGGGTTGAGGATTGAGGATTGAGGATTGAGGATTGAAGATTGAGGATTGGGTATTGAGGATTGAACATTCAGGATAGAGGATTGGGGATTGAGGATTGAGCATTGAGATTTGAAGATCGAATATTGATGATTGAAGATAGAGGATTGAGGATTGAGGGTAGTGGATTGAGGACGTGGACTGAGGGCTGTGTATTGATGTTTGAGGTCTGAGGATTGAGGATTGAGGATTGAGGATTGAGAATTGAGGACTGAGGATTGAGGATTGAGGATTGAAGTTTGAGTATTGAGGATTGAAGATTGAGGATTGAGGATTGGGGATTAAGGATTGAGGATTGGATTTTGAGGATTGAAGATTGAGTATTGAGGATTGAAGATTGACGATTGAGGATTGAGGATTGAGGATTGAGGATTGAAGATTGAGGATTGGGGATTGAGGATTGACGATTGAGGATTGAGGATTGCGGATTGAGGATTGAAGATTGACTATTGAGGATTGAAGGTTGAGGACTGAGGATTGAGGATTGAGGATTGAGGATTGAGGATTGAGGATTGAGGATTGAAGATTGAGTATTGAGGATTGTAGGTTGAGGATTGAGGATTGAGTATTGAGGATTGAGGATTGAGGATTGAGGATTGACGATTGAGTATGAGGGCTGATGTTTGAGGATTGAGGATTGAGGACTGAGGACTGAGGATTGAGGAATGAGAATTGAGGATTGAGGATAAAGGATTGAAGACTGAGGACTGCGGATTGAGGATTGGGGATTGAGGATTGACGATTGAGGATTGAGTATTGAGGATTGATGATTGAGGATTGAGGATTGAGGATTGAGCATTGATGGTTGAAGATTGATTATCGAGGATTGAAGATTGAGGACTGAGGATTGAGTATTGAGGATTGAGTATTGAGGATTGAAGATTGAGGATTTGGGACTGAGGATTGAAGATTGAGGATTTAGGATAGAGGATTGAGGATTGAGGATTGAGGATTGAAGATCCAGTATTGAGGACTGAAGATTGAGAATTGAGAATTGAGGATTGAACATTGAGGACTGAGTGTTGAGGGTTGAGTGATGAGAATTGATGTTTGTGGATAGAGATTTGAAGATTGCAGATTGAGTATTGAGTACTGAAAACTGTGAATTGAGGATATTCTATTGAGGATTGAGGATTGACAACCGATTGTTGAGGACTGAGGGCTGAAGATTGAGGATTCAGTATTGAGGATACAGAATTGAGGTTTGAGGACTGAGGATTGAGGATTGAAAGTTGAGTATTGAGGATTGAGGATTGAAGATTGAGGATTGACGGTTGAGTATTGAGGATTGAGGATGAGGGCTGAGGATCGAGGATGGAGGTAGAGGGCTGAGGGTTGAGGATTGAAGATTGAAGATTGAGTATTCAGGATTGAAGATTGACGATTGAGGATTGAGGATTGAGGATTGGGAATTGAGGATTGAGGATTGAAGATTGAGTATTGAGGATTGAAGATTGAGGATTGAGGATTGAGGATTGAGGATTGAGGATTGAAGATTGAGGATTGGGGACAGAGTGTTGAGGGTCGAGTGATGAGGATTGATGTTTGTGGATAGAGATTTGAAGATTGCAGATTGAGTATTGAGTATTGAAAACTGTGAATTGAGGATATTCTATTGAGGATTGAGGATTGACAATTGATTGTTGAGGACTGAGGCCTGAAGATTGAGGATTCAGGGTTGAGGATTCGGGACTGAGGTCTGAGGACCGAGGATTGAGGGTTGAGGATTGAGGATTGAGGATTGACGGTTGAGGATTGTGGATTAAGGATGCAGGATTGAAGAGAGAGTACTGAGTATTGAGAATTGAGTGTTGAGAGTTGATGTTTGAGGATTCAGATTTGATTATTGTATATTGTGGATTGAGTATTGTACCATGAGAATTCAGGATATTCTATTGAGTATTGAGAATTCAGGATAGATTGCTGAGTATTGAGGATTGAGTATTGAGTATTGAAGATTGAGGATTGATGATTGAGGATTGAGGATTGAGGATTGACTATTGAGGATTGAGTATTGAAGGTTGAGGTTTGATGATTGAGGATTGAGGATTGAGGATTGAGGATTGAGGATTGAGGATTGAGGATTGGGTATTGAGGATTGAGCATTGAGGATAGAGGATTGAGGATTGAGGATTGAGCATTGAGAATTGAAGATTGAATATTGATGATTGAAGATAGAGGATTGAGAATTGAGGGTAGTGGATTGAGGACGAGGACTGAGGGCTGAGTATTGATGTTTGAGGTCTGAGGATTGAGGATTGAGGATTGTGGATTGAGAATTGAGGATTGAGGATTGAAGGTTGAGTATTGAGGATTGAAGATTGAGGATTGAGGTTTAGGGATTAAGGTTTGGGGATTGGGGATTGAGTATTGAAGATTGAGTATTGAGGATTGAAGATTGACGATTGAGGATTGAGGATTGAGGATTGAGGATTGAGGACTGAAGATTGAGGATTGGGGATTGAGGATTGACGACTGAGGGTTGAGGATTGAGGATTGAGTATTGAAGACTGAAGATTGAGGATTGAGGACTGAGTATTGAGGATTGAGGATTGAGGATTAAGGATTGAGGATTGAGGATTGAGTATTGAAGATTGAGGATTTAGGATTGAAGATGGTGGATTGAGGATTGAGGATTGAGGATTGAGGATTGAGGATTGAAGATTGAGGATTTGGGACTGAGGATTGAAGGTTGAGGGTATCGGATTGAGGATTGAGGATTGAGGATTGAGGATTGAAGATCCAGTATTGAGGACTGAAGGTTGAGAATTGAGAATTGAGGATTGAACATTGAGGACTGAGTGCTGAGGGTTGGGTGATGAGAATTGATGTTTGTGTATAGAGATTTGAAGATTGCAGATTGAGTATTAAGTATTGAAATCTGTGAATTGAGGATATTCTATTGAGGATTGAGGATTGACAACTGATTTTTGAGGACTCAGGGCTGAAAGTTGAGGATTCAGGATTGAGGATACAGAATTGCGGTTTGACGACTGAGGGTTGAGAATTGAAGACTGAGTATTGAGGATTGAAGATTGAGGATTCAGGATTGAGGATTGATGATTGAGGATGAGGGCTCCCGGTTGAGGATTGAGGATTGCGGTCTGAGGACTGAGGATTGAGGATTGAGAATTGAGGATTGGGGATTGATGATTGAAGGTTGAGGACTGAGGATTGAGGGTTGTGGATTGAGGATGAGGACTGTGGGTAAAGTATTGATGTTTGAGGACTGAGGACTGAGGATTGAGGATTGAGAACTGAGGATTGGGGATTGAGGATTGAGGATTGAGGATTGAAGATTGAGGATTGGGGATTGAGGATTGACGATTGAGGATTGAGGATTGAGGATTGAGGATTGAAGATTGACTATTGAGGATTGAAGGTTGAGGACTGAGGATTGAGGATTGAGGATTGAGGATTGAGGATTGAGGATTGAGGATTGAAGATTGAGTATTGAGGATTGTAGGTTGAGGATTGAGGATTGAGTATTGAGGATTGAGGATTGAGGATTGAGGATTGACGATTGAGTATGAGGGCTGATGTTTGAGGATTGAGGATTGAGGACTGAGGACTGAGGATTGAGGAATGAGAATTGAGGATTGAGGATAAAGGATTGAAGACTGAGGACTGCGGATTGAGGATTGGGGATTGAGGATTGACGATTGAGGATTGAGTATTGAGGATTGATGATTGAGGATTGAGGATTGAGGATTGAGCATTGAGGGTTGAAGATTGACTATCGAGGATTGAAGATTGAGGACTGAGGATTGAGTATTGAGGATTGAGTATTGAGGATTGAAGATTAAGTATTTGGGACTGAGGATTGAAGATTGAGGATTTAGGATAGAGGATTGAGGATTGAGGATTGAGGATTGAAGATCCAGTATTGAGGACTGAAGATTGAGAATTGAGAATTGAGGATTGAACATTGAGGACTGAGTGTTGAGGGTTGAGTGATGAGAATTGATGTTTGTGGATAGAGATTTGAAGATTGCAGATTGAGTATTGAGTACTGAAAACTGTGAATTGAGGATATTCTATTGAGGATTGAGGATTGACAACCGATTGTTGAGGACTGAGGGCTGAAGATTGCGGATTCAGTATTGAGGATACAGAATTGAGGTTTGAGGACTGAGGATTGAGGATTGAAAGTTGAGTATTGAGGATTGAGGATTGAAGATTGAGGATTGACGGTTGAGTATTGAGGATTGAGGATGAGGGCTGAGGATCGAGGATGGAGGTAGAGGGCTGAGGGTTGAGGATTGAAGATTGAAGATTGAGTATTCAGGATTGAAGATTGACGATTGAGGATTGAGGATTGAGGATTGGGAATTGAGGATTGAGGATTGAAGATTGAGTATTGAGGATTGAAGATTGAGGATTGAGGATTGAGGATTGAGGATTGAGGATTGAAGATTGAGTATTGAGGATTGAAGATTGAGGATTGAGGATTGAGGATTGAGGATTGAGGATTGAAGATTGAGGATTGGGGACAGAGTGTTGAGGGTCGAGTGATGAGGATTGATGTTTGTGGATAGAGATTTGAAGATTGCAGATTGAGTATTGAGTATTGAAAACTGTGAATTGAGGATATTCTATTGAGGATTGAGGATTGACAATTGATTGTTGAGGACTGAGGCTTGAAGATTGAGGATTCAGGGTTGAGGATTCGGGACTGAGGTCTGAGGACCGAGGATTGAAGGTTGAGGATTGAGGATTGAGGATTGACGGTTGAGGATTGTGGATTAAGGATGCAGGATTGAAGAGAGAGTACTGAGTATTGAGAATTGAGTGTTGAGAGTTGATGTTTGAGGATTCAGATTTGATTATTGTATATTGTGGATTGAGTATTGTACCATGAGAATTCAGGATATTCTATTGAGTATTGAGAATTCAGGATAGATTGCTGAGTATTGAGGATTGAGTATTGAGTATTGAAGATTGAGGATTGATGATTGAGGATTGAGGATTGAGGATTGACTATTGAGGATTGAGTATTGAAGGTTGAGGTTTGATGATTGAGGATTGAGGATTGAGGATTGAGGATTGAGGATTGAGGATTGAGGATTGGGTATTGAGGATTGAGCATTGAGGATAGAGGATTGAGGATTGAGGATTGAGCATTGAGAATTGAAGATTGAATATTGATGATTGAAGATAGAGTATTGAGAATTGAGGGTAGTGGATTGAGGACGAGGACTGAGGGCTGAGTATTGATGTTTGAGGTCTGAGGATTGAGGATTGAGGATTGTGGATTGAGAATTGAGGATTGAGGATTGAAGGTTGAGTATTGAGGATTGAAGATTGAGGATTGAGTTTTAGGGATTAAGGTTTGGGGATTGGGGATTGAGTATTGAAGATTGAGTATTGAGGATTGAAGATTGACGATTGAGGATTGAGGATTGAGGATTGAGGATTGAGGACTGAAGATTGAGGATTGGGGATTGAGGATTGACGACTGAGGGTTGAGGATTGAGGATTGAGTATTGAAGACTGAAGATTGAGGATTGAGGACTGAGTATTGAGGATTGAGGATTGAGGATTAAGGATTGAGGATTGAGGATTGAGTATTGAAGATTGGGGATTTAGGATTGAAGATGGTGGATTGAGGATTGAGGATTGAGGATTGAGGATTGAGGATTGAAGATTGAGGATTTGGGACTGAGGATTGAAGGTTGAGGGTATCGGATTGAGGATTGAGGATTGAGGATTGAGGATTGAAGATCCAGTATTGAGGACTGAAGGTTGAGAATTGAGAATTGAGGATTGAACATTGAGGACTGAGTGCTGAGGGTTGGGTGATGAGAATTGATGTTTGTCTATAGAGATTTGAAGATTGCAGATTGAGTATTAAGTATTGAAATCTGTGAATTGAGGATATTCTATTGAGGATTGAGGATTGACAACTGATTTTTGAGGACTCAGGTCTGAAAGTTGAGGATTCAGGATTGAGGATACAGAATTGAGGTTTGACGACTGAGGGTTGAGAATTGAAGATTGAGTATTGGGGATTGAAGATTGAGGATTCAGGATTGAGGATTGATGATTGAGGATGAGGGCTCCCGGTTGAGGATTGAGGATTGCGGTCTGAGGACTGAGGATTGAGGATTGAGAATTGAGGATTGGGGATTGATGATTGAAGGTTGAGGACTGAGGATTGAGGGTTGTGGATTGAGGATGAGGACTGTGGGTAAAGTATTGATGTTTGAGGACTGAGGACTGAGGATTGAGGATTGAGAACTGAGGATTGAGGATTGAGGATTGAGGATTGAGGATTGAAGATTGAGGATTGGGGATTGAGGATTGACGATTGAGGATTGAGGATTGAGGATTGAGGATTGAAGATTGACTATTGAGGATTGAAGGTTGAGGACTGAGGATTGAGGATTGAGGATTGAGGATTGAGGATTGAGGATTGAGGATTGAAGATTGAGTATTGAGGATTGTAGGTTGAGGATTGAGGATTGAGTATTGAGGATTGAGGATTGAGGATTGAGGATTGACGATTGAGTATGAGGGCTGATGTTTGAGGATTGAGGATTGAGGACTGAGGACTGAGGATTGAGGAATGAGAATTGAGGATTGAGGATACAGGATTGAAGACTGAGGACTGCGGATTGAGGATTGGGGATTGAGGATTGACGATTGAGGATTGAGTATTGAGGATTGATGATTGAGGATTGAGGATTGAGGATTGAGCATTGAGGGTTGAAGATTGATTATCGAGGATTGAAGATTGAGGACTGAGGATTGAGTATTGAGGATTGAGTATTGAGGATTGAAGATTGAGGATTTGGGACTGAGGATTGAAGATTGAGGATTTAGGATAGAGGATTGAGGATTGAGGATTGAGGATTGAAGATCCAGTATTGAGGTCTGAAGATTGAGAATTGAGAATTGAGGATTGAACATTGAGGACTGAGTGTTGAGGGTTGAGTGATGAGAATTGATGTTTGTGGATAGAGATTTGAAGATTGCAGATTGAGTATTGAGTACTGAAAACTGTGAATTGAGGATATTCTATTGAGGATTGAGGATTGACAACCGATTGTTGAGGACTGAGGGCTGAAGATTGAGGATTCAGTATTGAGGATACAGAATTGAGGTTTGAGGACTGAGGATTGAGGATTGAAAGTTGAGTATTGAGGATTGAGGATTGAAGATTGAGGATTGACGGTTGAGTATTGAGGATTGAGGATGAGGGCTGAGGATCGAGGATGGAGGTGGAGGGCTGAGGGTTGAGGATTGAAGATTGAAGATTGAGTATTCAGGATTGAAGATTGACGATTGAGGATTGAGGATTGAGGATTGGGAATTGAGGATTGAGGATTGAAGATTGAGTATTGAGGATTGAAGATTGAGGATTGAGGATTGAGGATTGAGGATTGTGGATTGAAGATTGAGGATTGGGGACAGAGTGTTGAGGGTCGAGTGATGAGGATTGATGTTTGTGGATAGAGATTTGAAGATTGCAGATTGAGTATTGAGTATTGAAAACTGTGAATTGAGGATATTCTATTGAGGATTGAGGATTGACAATTGATTGTTGAGGACTGAGGCCTGAAGATTGAGGATTCAGGGTTGAGGATTCGGGACTGAGGTCTGAGGACTGAGGATTGAGGGTTGAGTATTGAAGATTGAGGATTGATGATTGAGGATTGAGGATTGAGGATTGAGGATTGACTATTGAGGATTGAGTATTGAAGGTTGAGGTTTGATGATTGAGGATTGAGGATTGAGGATTGAGGATTGAGGATTGAGTATTGAGGATGGAGGATGAGGGCTGAGGGTTGAGGATCGAGGTTTGAGTATTGAATCCAGAGAATTCAGGATATTCTATTGAGTACTGAGAATTGAGGATTGATGGTTGGGTATTGAGGATTGAGGATTGAGGATTGAGGACTGAGTATTGAAGATTGAGGATTGATGATTGAGGATTGAGGATTGAGGATTTAGGATTGAGGAGTGAAGATTGAGAATTGGGGACTGAGTTTTGAGGGTTTACTGATGAGAATTGATGTTTGTGGATAGAGATTTGAAAACTGCAGTTTGAGTTTTGAGTATTGAAAACTGTGAATTGAGGATATTCTATTGTGGATTGAGGATTCACAACTTATTGTTGAGGACTGAAGGCTGCAGACTGAGGATTCAGGATTGAGGATTCAGGATCGAGGTTTGAGGACTGAGGATTGAGGGTTGAGTATTGAGGATTGAGGATTGAGTATTGAAGATTGAGGAATGGGTATTGAGGATTGAGGAATGAGGATTGAGGATTGATGATTGAGGATTGAGGATTGAAGATTGAGTATTGAGGATTGAAGACTGACGATTGAGGATTGAGGATTGAGGATTGAGGATTGAGGATTGAGGATTGAAGATTGAGTATTGAGGATTGAAGATTGAGGATTGAGGATTGAAGATTGAATATTGATGATTGAAGATTGAGGATTGAGGATTGAGTGTTGTGGATTGTGGACGAGGACTGAGTGTTGAGTATTGATGTTTGTGGTCTGAGCATTGAGGATTGAGGATTGAGAATTGAGCATTGAGGATTGAGGATTGAGGATTGAAGATTGAGTATTGAGGATTGAAGATTGGGGATTGAGGATTGAGGATTGAGGATTGAGGATTGGGGATTGAAGATTGAGTATTGAGGATTGTAGGTTGCGGATTGAGGATTGAGTATTGAGGATTGAGGATTGAGGATTGAGGATTGAGGGTGGAGGATGAGGGCTGAGTGTTGAAGATTGAGGTTTGAGTGTTGAATCCTGAGAATTCAGGATGTTCTATTGAGTATTGAGAATTGAGAAATGATGGTTGAGTATTGAGTATTGAGGATTGGGGATTGAGGATTGTGGATTGAAGATTGAGTATTGAGGATTGAAGATTGAGTATTGAGGATTGAGGATTGAGGATGGAGGATGAGGTCTGAGGGTTGAGGTTTGAGGTTTGAGAATTGAATCCTGAGAATTCAGGATATTCTATTGAGTATTGAGAATTGAGAATTGATGGTTGAGTATTGAGGATTGAGGATTGAAGATTGAGTATTGAGGATTGAAGATTGAGGATTGAGGATTGAGGATTGAGGATGGAGGGTGAGGGCTGAGGGTTGAGGATTGAGGTTTGAGTATTGAATCCTGCGAGTTCAGGATATTCTATTGAGTATTGAGAATTGAGGATTGATGGCTGAGTATTGAGGACTGAGGATTGAGCGTTGATTGTTGAGTATTGAGGATTCAGAATTGAGGTTTGAGGCCTGAGGATTGAGGATTGAAGATTGAGTATTGAGGATTGAGGATTCAAGATTGAGGATTGACGGTTGGGAATTGAGGATTGAGGATGAGGGCTGAGGATCGGGGATGGAGGTTCAGGGCTGAGGGTTGAGGATTGAAGATTGAGTACTGAGGATTGAAGATTGAGGATTGAGGATTGAGGATTGGGGATTGAGTATTGAGGATTGAGGATTGGGGATTGAGGATTGAGGATAGAAGATTGAGTATTGAGGATTGAAGATTGAGGATTGAGGATTGAGGATTGAGGACTGAGTATTGAAGGTTGAGGATTGGGGATTGAGGATTGACGATTGAGGTTTGAGCATTGAGGATTGTGAATTGAGGATTTAGGATTGAAGATTGAGTACTGTGTATTGAAGATTGAGGATTGAGGATTGGGGATTGAAGATTGAGGACTGAGCGTTGAGGGTTGAGTGATGAGAATTGATGTTTGTGGATTGAGATTTGAAGGTAGAAGAATGGGGATTGAGTATTGAAAACTGTGAATTGAGGATATTCTATTGAGGATTGAGGATCGACAACTGATTGTTGAGGACTGAGGGCTGAAGATTGAGGATTGAGGATTGGGGATTGAGGATTGAAGATTGAGGATTGAGGATTGAAGATTCAGTATTGAGGATTGAAGATTGAGGATTGAGGATTGAGGATTGCGGATGGAGGATGAGGGCTGAGGGTTGAGGATTGAGGTTTGAGTTTGAATCCTGAGAATTCAGGATATTCTATTGAGTATTGAGAATTGAGGATTGATGGTTGAGTATTGAGGATTGAGGTTTGAGGATTGAGGTCTAGGTATTGAAGATTGAGGATTGATGATTGAGGCTTGAGGATTGGGGATTGAGGATTGAGGATTAAGGATTGAGGACTGAGGATTGAGGATTCAAGATTCAGTTTTGAGGATTGAAGATTGAGGATTGAGGATTGAGGATTGAGGATTGAGGATTGAGTATTGAAGATTGAGGATTCGGGACTGAGGATCGAAGATTGAGGATTGAGGATTGAGAATTGAGGATTGAGGATTGATGATTGAAGATTCAGTATTGAGGATTGAAGATTGAGAATTGAGGATTGAGGATTGAAAAGTGAGGACTGAGTGTTGAGGGATGAGTGATGAGAATTGATGCTTGTGGATAGAGATTTGAAGATTGCAGATTGAGTATTGAGTATTGATAGCTGTGAATTGAGGATATTCTATTGAGGATTGAGGATTGACAACTGATTGTTGAGGACTGAGGGCTGAAGGTTGAGGATTCAGTATTGAAGATTCAGAATTGAGGTTTGAGGACTGAGGATTGAGGATTGAAGATTGGGTATTGAGGATTGAAGATTGCAGATTGAGTATTGAAAACTGTGAATTGGGGATGTTCTACTGAGGATTGAGGATTGGCAACTGATTGTTGAGGACTCAGGGCAGAACATTGAGGATTCAGGATTGTGGATTTAGGATTGAGGTTTGAGGACTGGGGCTTGAGGGTTGAGGATTGAGGATTGAGGATTGAGGATTGAAGATTGAGGATTGGGTATTGAGGATTGAACATTGAGGATAGAGGATTGAGGATTGAGGATTGAGCATTGAGATTTGAAGATCGAATATTGATGATTGAAGATAGAGGATTGAGGATTGAGGGTAGTGGATTGAGGACGTGGACTGAGGGCTGTGTATTGATGTTTGAGGTCTGAGGATTGAGGATTGAGGATTGAGGATTGAGAATTGAGGACTGAGGATTGAGGATTGAGGATTGAATGTTGAGTATTGAGGATTGAAGATTGAGGATTGAGGATTGGGGATTAAGGATTGAGGATTGGATATTGAGGATTGAAGATTGAGTATTGAGGATTGAAGATTGACGATTGAGGATTGAGGATTGAGGATTGAGGATTGAAGATTGAGGATTGGGGATTGAGGATTGACGATTGAGGATTGAGGATTGAGGATTGAGGATTGAAGATTGACTACTGAGAATTGAAGATTGAGGACTGAGGATTGAGGATTGAGGATTGAGGATTGAGGATTGAGGATTGAGGATTGAAGATTGAGTATTGAGGATTGTAGGTTGAGGATTGAGGATTGAGGATTGAGTATTGAGGATTGAGGATTGAGGATTGAGGATTGACGATTGAGTATGAGGGCTGATGTTTGAGGATTGAGGATTGAGGACTGAGGACTGAGGATTGAGGATTGAGAATTGAGGATTGAGGATAAAGGATTGAAGACTGAGGACTGCGGATTGAGGATTGGGGATTGAGGATTGACGATTGAGGATTGAGTATTGAGGATTGATGATTGAGGATTGAGGATTGAGGATTGAGCATTGAGGGTTGAAGATTGATTATTGAGGATTGAAGATTGAGGACTGAGGATTGAGTATTGAGGATTGAGTATTGAGGATTGAAGATTGAGGATTTGGGACTGAGGATTGAAGATTGAGGATTTAGGATAGAGGAGTGAGGATTGAGGATTGAGGATTGAAGATTGAGGATTGAGGATTGAGGATTGAGGATTGAGGATTGAAGATTGAGGATTGGGGACAGAGTGTTGAGGTTCGAGTGATGAGGATTGATGTTCGTGGATAGAGATTTGAAGATTGCAGATTGAGTATTGAGTATTGAAATCTGTGAATTGAGGATATTCTATTGAGGATTGTGGATTGACAGCTGATTGTTGAGGACTGAGGGCTGAAAGTTGAGGATTCAGGATTGAGGATACAGAATTGAGGTTTGACGACTGAGGGTTGAGAATTGAAGATTGAGTATTGAGGATTGAAGATTGAGGATTCAGGATTGAGGATTGATGATTGAGGATGAGGGCTCCGGGTTGAGGATTGAGGATTGCGGTCTGAGGACTGAGGATTGAGGATTGAGAATTGAGGATTGGGGATTGATGATTGAAGGTTAAGGACTGAGGATTCAGGGTTGTGGATTGAGGATGAGGACTGTGGGTAAAGTATTGATGTTTGAGGACTGAGGACTGAGGATTGAGGATTGGGAACTGAGGATTGAGGATTGAGGATTGAAGATTGAGGTTTGGGTATTGAGCATTGAGGATTGTAGATGGAGGATTGAGGATTGAGGATTGAAGATTGAGGATTGATGATTGAGGATTGAGGTTTGAGGATTGAGGACTGAGGATTGAGGATTCAAGGTTGAGTATTGAGGATTGAAGATTGACGATTGAGGATTGAGGATTGAGGATTGAGGAATGAAGATTGAGGATTGGGGATTGAGGATTGACGATTGAGGATTGAGGATTGAGGATTGAGGATTGAAGATTGACTACTGAGAATTGAAGATTGAGGACTGAGGATTGAGGATTGAGGATTGAGGATTGAGGATTGAGGATTGAGGATTGAAGATTGAGTATTGAGGATTGTAGGTTGAGGATTGAGGATTGAGTATTGAGGATTGAGGATTGAGGATTGAGGATTGACGATTGAGTATGAGGGCTGATGTTTGAGGATTGAGGATTGAGGACTGAGGACTGAGGATTGAGGATTGAGAATTGAGGATTGAGGATAAAGGATTGAAGACTGAGGACTGCGGATTGAGGATTGGGGATTGAGGATTGACGATTGAGGATTGAGTATTGAGGATTGATGATTGAGGATTGAGGATTGAGGATTGAGCATTGAGGGTTGAAGATTGATTATTGAGGATTGAAGATTGAGGACTGAGGATTGAGTATTGAGGATTGAGTATTGAGGATTGAAGATTGAGGATTTGGGACTGAGGATTGAAGATTGAGGATTTAGGATAGAGGAGTGAGGATTGAGGATTGAGGATTGAAGATTGAGGATTGAGGATTGAGGATTGAGGATTGAGGATTGAAGATTGAGGATTGGGGACAGAGTGTTGAGGGTCGAGTGATGAGGATTGATGTTCGTGGATAGAGATTTGAAGATTGCAGATTGAGTATTGAGTATTGAAATCTGTGAATTGAGGATATTCTATTGAGGATTGTGGATTGACAGCTGATTGTTGAGGACTGAGGGCTGAAAGTTGAGGATTCAGGATTGAGGATACAGAATTGAGGTTTGACGACTGAGGGTTGAGAATTGAAGATTGAGTATTGAGGATTGAAGATTGAGGATTCAGGATTGAGGATTGATGATTGAGGATGAGGGCTCCGGGTTGAGGATTGAGGATTGCGGTCTGAGGACTGAGGATTGAGGATTGAGAATTGAGGATTGGGGATTGATGATTGAAGGTTAAGGACTGAGGATTCAGGGTTGTGGATTGAGGATGAGGACTGTGGGTAAAGTATTGATGTTTGAGGACTGAGGACTGAGGATTGAGGATTGGGAACTGAGGATTGAGGATTGAGGATTGAAGATTGAGGTTTGGGTATTGAGCATTGAGGATTGTAGATGGAGGATTGAGGATTGAGGATTGAAGATTGAGGATTGGGGATTGAGGATTGAAGATTGAGGATTGAGGATTGAGGATTGAGGATTGTGGATTGAGAATTGAAGATTGAGTATTTGGGACTGAGGATTGAAGATTGAGGATTTAGGATTGAGGATTGAGGATTGTGGGTTGAGGATTGAAGATCCAGTATTGAGGACTGAATATTGAGAATTGAGAATTGAGGATTGAACATTGAGGACTGAGTGCAGAGGGTTGAGTGATGAGAATTGATGTTTGTGGATAGAGATGTGAATATTGCAGGTTGAGCATTGAGTACTGAAAACTGTGAATTGAGGATATTCTATTGAGGATTGAGGATTGACAACAGATTGTTGAGGACTGAGGGCTGAAGATTGAGGATTCAGTATTGAGGATACAGAATTGAGGTTTGAGGACTGAGGATTGAGGATTGAAAGTTGAGTATTGAGTATTGAGGATTGAAGATTGAGGATTGACGGTTGAGTATTGAGGATTGAGAATGAGGGCTGAGGATCGAGGATGGAGGTAGAGGGCTGAGGGTTGAGGATTGAAGATTGAAGATTGAGTATTCAGGATTGAAGATTGACGATTGAGGATTGAGGATTGAGGATTGGGAATTGAGGATTGAGGATTGCAGATTGAGTATTGAGGATTGAAGATTGAGGATTGAGGATTGAGGATTGAGGATTGAGGATTGAAGATTGAGGATTGGGGACTGAGTGTTGAGGGTCGAGTGATGAGGATTGATGTTTGTGGATAGAGATTTGAAGATTGCAGATTGAGTATTGAGTATTGAAAACTGTGAATTGATGATATTCTATTGAGGATTGAGGATTGACAACTGATTGTTGAGGACTGTGGGCTGAAGATTGAGGATTCAGGGCTGAGGATACAGGATTGAGGTTTGAGGACTGAGGATTGAGGATTGAGGATTGAGGACTGTGGATTGAGGATTGAGGATTGAGGATTGAGGAATGACGATTGAGTATGAGGGCTGATGTTTGAGGATTGAGGATTGAGGACTGAGGACTGAGGATTGCGGATTTAGAATTGAGGATTGAGGATAGAGGATTGAAGATAGAGGACTGCGGATTGAGGATTGGGGATTGAGGATTGACGATTGAGGATTGAGTATTGAGGATGGATGATTGAGGATTGAGGACTGAGGATTGAGCATTGAGGGTTGAAGATTGATTATTGAGGATTGAAGGTTGAGGACTGAGGATTGAGTATTGAGGATTGAGTATTGAGGATTGAAGATTGAGGATTTGGGACTGAGGATTGAAGATTGAGGATTTAGGATAGAGGATTGAGGATTGAGGATTGAGGATTGAAGATCCAGTATTGAGGACTGAAGATTGAGAATTGAGAATTGAGGATTGAACATTGAGGACTGAGTGTTGAGGGTTGAGTGATGAGAATTGATGTTTGTGGATAGAGATTTGAAGATTGCAGATTGAGTATTGAGTATTGAAAACTGTGAATTGAGGATATTCTATTGAGGATTGAGGATTGACAATTGATTGTTGAGGACTGAGGCCTGAAGATTGAGGATTCAGGGTTGAGGATGCGGGACTGAGGTCTGAGGACTGAGGATTGAGGGTTGAGGATTGAGGATTGAGGATTGACGGTTGAGGATTGTGGATTAAGGATGCAGGATTGAAGAGAGAGTACTGAGTATTGAGAATTGAGTGTTGAGAGTTGATGTTTGAGGATTCAGATTTGATTATTGTATATTGTGGATTGAGTATTGTACCATGAGAATTCAGGATATTCTATTGAGTATTGAGAATTCAGGATAGATTGCTGAGTATTGAGGATTGAGTATTGAGTATTGAAGATTGAGGATTGATGATTGAGGATTGAGGATTGAGGATTGACTATTGAGGATTGAGTATTGAAGGTTGAGGTTTGATGATTGAGGATTGAGGATTGAGGATTGAGGATTGAAAGTTGAGTATTGAGTATAGAGGATTGAAGATTGAGGATTGACGGTTGAGTATTGAGGATTGAGAATGAGGGCTGAGGATCGAGGATGGAGGTAGAGGGCTGAGGGTTGAGGATTGAAGATTGAAGATTGAGTATTCAGGATTGAAGATTGACGATTGAGGATTGTGGATTGAGGATTGGGAATTGAGGATTGAGGATTGCAGATTGAGTATTGAGGATTGAAGATTGAGGATTGAGGATTGAGGATTGAGGATTGAGGATTGAGGATTGAAGATTGAGGATTGGGGACTGAGTGTTGAGAGTCGAGTGATGAGGATTGATGTTTGTGGATAGAGATTTGAAGATTGCAGATTGAGTATTGAGTATTGAAAACTGTGAATTGAGGATATTCTATTGAGGATTGAGGATTGGCAATTGATTGTTGAGGACTGAGGGCTGAAGATTGAAGATTGAGGATTGGGGATTGAGGATTGAAGATTGAGGATTGAGGATTGAAGATTCAGTATTGAGGATTGAAGATTGAGGATTGAGGATTGAGGATTGAGGATGGAGGATGAGGGCTGAGGGTTGAGGGTTGAGGTTTGAGTTGGAATCCTGAGAATTCAGGATATTCTATTGAGTATTGAGAATTGCGGATTGATGGTTGAGTATTGAGGATTGAGGTTTGAGGATTGAGGTCTGGGTATTGAAGATTGAGGATTGATGATTGAGAATTGAGGATTGAGGATTGAGGATTGAGGATTGAGGATTGAGTATTGAAGATTGAGGATTGATGATTGAGGATTGAGGATTGAGGATTGAGCATTGAGGATTGAAGATTGAGTATTGAGGATTGAAGATTGAGGATCGAAGATAGAGGATTGAGGATTGAGAATTGAGGGTTGAGGATTGATGATTGAAGATTCAGTATTGAGGATTGAAGATTGAGGATTGAGGATTGAGGATTGAGGATGGAGGATGAGGGCTGAGGGTTGAGTGTTGAGGTTTGAGTTGGAATCCTGAGAATTCAGGATATTCTATTGAGTATTGAGAATTGCGGATTGATGGTTGAGTATTGAGGATTGAGGTTTGAGGATTGAGGTCTGGGTATTGAAGATTGAGGATTGATGATTGAGAATTGAGGATTGAGGATTGAGGATTGAGGATTGAGTATTGAAGATTGAGGATTGATGATTGAGGATTGAGGATTGAGGATTGAGCATTGAGGATTGAAGATTGAGTATTGAGGAATGAAGATTGAGGACTGAGGATTGAGTATTGAGGATTGAAGATTGCAGATTGAGTATTGAAAACTGTGAACTGAGGATATTCTATTGAGGATTGACGATTGACATCTGATTGTTGAGGACTGAGGGCTGAAGATTGAGGATTCAGTATTGAAGATTCAGAATTGAGGTTTGAGGACTGAGGATTGCGGATTGAAGATTGAGTATTGAGGATTGAAGATTGCAGATTGAGTATTGAAAACTGTGAATTGGGAATGTTCTACTGAGGATTGAGGATTGACAGCTGATTGTTGAGGACTCAGGGCTGAACATTGAGGATTCAGTGTTGTGGATTTAGGATTGAGGTTTGAGGACTGGGGATTGAGGGTTGAGGATTGAGGATTGAGGATTGAGGATTGAAGATTGAGGATTGGGTATTGAGGATTGAACATTGAGGATAGAGGATTGAGGATTGAGGATTGAGCATTGAGATTTGAAGATCGAATATTGATGATTGAAGATAGAGGATTGAGGATTGAGGGTAGTGGATTGAGGACGTGGACTGAGGGCTGTGTATTGATGTTTGAGGTCTGAGGATTGAGGATTGAGGATTGAGGATTGAGAATTGAGGACTGAGGATTGAGGATTGAGGATTGAAGGTTGAGTATTGAGGATTGAAGATTGAGGATTGAGGATTGGGGATTAAGGATTGAGGATTGAAGATTGAGGATTGGGGATTGAGGATTGACGATTGAGGATTGAGGATTGAGGATTGAGGATTGAGTATTGAAGATTGAGTATTGAGGATTGAAGATTGAGGATTGAGGATTGAGTATTGAGGATGGAGGATGAGGGCTGAGGGTTGAGGATCGGGGTTTGAGTATTGAATCCAGAGAATTCAGGATATTCTATTGAGTACTGGGAATTGAGGATTGATGGTTGGGTATTGAGGATTGAGGATTGAGGATTGAGGACTGAGTATTGAAGATTGAGGATTGATGATTGAGGATTGAGGATTGAGGATTGAGGATAGAGGATTGAGGATGGAGAATGACGGCTGAGGGTTGAGGATTGAGGTATGAGCATTGAATCCTGAGAATTCAGGATATTCTATTGAGTATTGAGAATTGAGAATTGATGGTTGAGTATTGAGGATTGAGGATTGAGGTTTGAGGACTGTGTATTCAAGATTGAGGATTGATGATTGAGGATTGAGTATTGTGGACTGAGGATTGAGGATTGAGGATAGTGGATTGAAGATTAAGGATTGATGATTGAGGATTGAGGATTGAGGATTGAGGACTGAGGATTGAGGATTCAAGATTGAGTATTGAGGATTGAAGATTGAGGATTGAGGATTGAGGATTGAGGATTGAGGATTGAGGATTGAAGATTGAGGATTTGGGACTGAGGGTTGAAGATTGAGGATTGAGGATTGAGAATTGAGGATTGAGGGTTGATGATTGAAGATTCAGTATTGAGGATTGAATATTGAGAATTGAGGATTGCGGATTGAACATTGAGGACTCAGTGCTGAGGTTTGAGTGATGAGAATTGATGTTTGTGGATAGAGATTTGAAGATTGCAGATTGAGTATTGAGTATTGAAAACTGTGAATTGAGGATATTCCATTGAGGATTGAGGATTGACTACTGATTGTTGAGGCCTGAGGGCTGAAGATTGAGGATTCAGTGTTGAGGACTCAGAATTGAGGTTTGAGGACTAAGGATTGAGGATTGAAGATTGAGTATTTAGGATTGAAGATTGAGGATTGAGGATTGAGGATTGTGGATTGACGAGTGAGGATTGAAGATTGAGGATTGGGGACTGAGTGTTGAGAGTTGAGTGATGAGAATTGATGTTTGTAGATAGAGATTTGAAGATTGCAGGTTGAGTATTGGGTATTGAAAGCTGTGAATTGACGATATTCTAATGAGGATTGAGGATTGACTGCTGACTGTTGAGGACTGAGGTCTGAAGGTTGAGTATTCAGGATTGAGGATTCAGGATTGAGGTTTGAGGACTGAGGATTGAGGATTGAGGACTGAGGATTGAGGATTGAGGATTGAGGATTGAGGGTTGAAGATTGAGGATTGGGTATTGCGGATTGAACATTGAGGATTGAGGATTCAGGATTGAGTGTTGAGGATTGAGGATTGAGGATTGGGGATTGAAGGTTGCGTATTGAGGATTGAAGATTGAGTATTGAGGACTGAGGATTGAAGATTGAGGACTGAGTGTTGAGGGTTGAGTGATGAGAATTGATGTTTGCGGATTGACATTTGACGATTGAAGAATGGGGATTGAGTATTGAATACTGTAAATTGAGGATACCCTATTGAGGATTGAGGATTGACAATAGATTGTTGAGGACTGAGGGCTGAAGATTGAGGATTCTGAATTGAGGATTCGGGATTGAGGTTTGAGGACAGAGGATTGAGGGTTGAGGATTGAGTATTGAGGATTGAGGATTGAGTATTGAAGATTGAGTATTGATGATTGACGATTGAGGATTGAGGACTGAGGATTGAGGATTGAGTATTGAAGGTTGAGGATTGATGATTGGGGATTGAGGATTGAGGATTGAGGATTGAGGATTGAGAATTGAAGATTGAGTATTGGGTATTGTAGGTTGAGGATTGAGGATTGAGTATTGACGATTGAGGATTGAGGATTGAGTATTGAGGATTGAGGATGAGGGCTGAGGTTCGAGGATTGAGGTTTGAGGACTGAGGACTGAGGATTGAGGATTGAGAATTGAGGATTGAGGATTGCGGATTGAAGATTGAGGACTGGGGATTGAGGATTGAAGATTGAGGATTAAGGATTGAGGATTGAAGATTGAGTATTGAGGATTGAAGGTTGAGTATTGAGGATTGAGGATTGAGGATTGAGGATTGAGGATTGAGGATTGAGGATTGAAGATTGAGTATTGAGGATTGAAGATTGAGGATTGGGGATTGAGGATTGAGGATTGAGGATTGAAGATTGAGGATTAGGGATTGAGGATTGACGATTGAGGATTTAGGATTGAGTATTGAGGATTGAAGATTGAGTATTGATGATTGAAGATTGAGGATTGATTATTGAGGGTTGAGGATTGAGGACGAGGACTGACGGTTGAGGATTGGGGTTTGAGGATTGAGGATTAAGTATTGAGGATTGGGGATTGAGGATTGAGGATTGAGGATTGAGGATTGAGGATTGAGGATTCAGTATTGAAGATTGAGTATTGATGACTGAGGATTGAGGATTGAAGATTAAGGATTAAGGATTGAGGATTGGGGATTGAGGATTGAGGATTGAGGATTGAGGACTGAGGACTGATGATTGAGGATTGTGAATTGAGGATTTAGGACTGAGGATTGAAGATTGAGGATTGGGTATTGAGGATTGAAGAATGAGGGTTGAGGATTGAGGATTGAGGATTGAAGATTGAGGATTATGGACAGAGTTTTGAGGGTTGAGTGATGAGAATTGATGTTTGTGGATAGAGATTTGAAGAATGCAGATTGAGTATCGAGTATTGAAAGCTGTGAATTGAGGATATTCTGTTGAGGAATGAGGATTGACAACTGATTGTTGACGGCTGAGGGCTGCAGATTGAGGATTCAGGAGTGAGGATTCAGGATTGAGGTTTGAGGACTGAGGATTGAGGACTGAGGATTGAGGATTGAGGATTGAAGATTGAATATTGATGATTGAAGATTGAGGATTGAGGATTGAGTGTTGTGGATTGTGGACGAGGACTGAGTGTTGAGTATTGATGTTTGTGGTCTGAGCATTGAGGATTGAGGATTGAGAATTGAGCATTGAGGATTGAGGATTGAGGATTGAAGATTGAGTATTGAGGATTGAAGATTGGGGATTGAGGATTGAGGATTGAGGATTGAGGATTGAGGATTGAAGATTGAGTATTGAGGATTGTAGGTTGCGAATTGAGGATTGAGTATTGAGGATTGAGTATTGAGGATTGAGGATTGAGGGTGGAGGATGAGGGCTGAGGGTTGAAGATTGAGGTTTGAGTGTAGAATCCTGAGAATTCAGGATATTCTATTGAGTATTGAGAATTGAGAAATGATGGTTGAGTATTGAGTATTGAGGATTGAGGATTGAGGATTGAGAATGGAGGATGAGGGCTGAGGGTTGAGGATTGAGGTTTGAGAATTGAATCCTGAGAATTCAGGATATTCTATTGAGTATTGAGAATTGAGAATTGATGGTTGAGTATTGAGGATTGAGAATTGAAGATTGAGTATTGAGGATTGAAGATTGAGGATTGAGGATTGAGGATTGAGGATGGAGGATGAGGGCTGAGGGTTGAGGATTGAGGTTTGAGTATTGAATCCTGCGATTTCAGGATATTCTATTGAGTATTGAGAATTGAGGATTGATGGCTGAGTATTGAGGACTGAGGATTGAGGGTTGATTGTTGAGTATTGAGGATTCGGAATTGAGGTTTGAGGACTGAGTATTGGGGATTGAAGATTGAGTATTGAGGATTGAGGATTCAAGATTGAGGATTGACGGTTGAGTATTGAGGATTGATGATGAGGGCTGAGGATCGAGGATGGAGGTACAGGGCTGAGGGTTGAGGATTGAAGATTGAGTACTGAGGATTGAAGATTGAGGATTGAGGATTGAGGATTGAGGATTGAGGATTGAGTATTGAGGATTGAGGATTGGGGATTGAGGATTGAGGATAGAATATTGAGTATTGAGGATTGAAGATTGATGATTCAGGATTGAGGATTGAGGACTGAGTATTGGAGATTGAGTATTGATGATTGAAGATTGAGGATTGAGGATTGATGATTGAGGATGGAGGATGAGGGCTGAGGGTTGAGGATTGAGGTTTGTGTATTGAATCCTGAGAATTCAGGATATTCGATTGAGTATTGAGAATTGAGGATTGAGGGTTGAGTATTGAGGATTGAGGATTGAGGATTGAGGACTGAGTATTGATGATTGAGGATCGAGGATTGAGGATTGAGGATTGAGGATTGAGGATTGAGGATTGAGTATTGAAGATTGAGGATTGATGACAGAGGATTGAGGGTAGAGGATTGAGCATTGAGGATTGAAGATTGAGTATTGAGGATTGCAGATTGAGGACTGAGGATTGAGGATTGAGGATTCTGGATTGAGGATTGAAGATTGAGTATTTGGGACTGAGGATTGAATATTGAGGATTTAGGATTGAGGATTGAGGATCGTGGATTGAGGATTGAAGATCCAGTATTGAGGACTGAAGATTGAGAATTGAGAATTGAGGATTGAACATTGAGGACTGAGTGCAGAGGGTTGAGTGATGAGAATTGATGTTTGTGGATAGAGATTTGAAGATTGCAGATTGAGCATTGAGTACTGAAAACTGTGAATTCAGGATATTCTATTGAGGATTGAGGATTGACAGCAGATTGGTGAGGACTGAAGGCTGAAGATTGAGGATTCAGTATTGAGGATACAGAATTGAGGTTTGAGGACTGAGGATTGAGGATTGAAAGTTGAGTATTGAGTATTGAGGATTGAAGATTGAGGATTGACGGTTGAGTATTGAGGATTGAGGGTGAGGGCTGAGGATCGAGGATGGAGGTAGAGGGCTGAGGGTTGAGGATTGAAGATTGAAGATTGAGTATTCAGGATTGAAGATTGACGATTGAGGATTGACGATTGAGGATTGGGAATTGAGAATTGAGGATTGCAGATTGAGTATTGAGGATTGAAGATTGAGGATTGAGGATTGAGGATTGAGGATTGAGGATTGAAGATTGAGGATTGGGGACTGAGTGTTGAGGGTCGAGTGATGAGGATTGATGTTTGTGGATAGAGATTTGAACATTGCAGATTGAGTATTGAGCATTGAAAACTGTGAATTGAGGATATTCTATTGAGGATTGAGGATTGACAACTGATCGTTGAGGACTCAGGGCTGAAGATTGAGGATTCAGGGTTGTGGATTTAGGATTGAGGTTTGAGGACTGGGGATTGAGGGTTGAAGATTGAGGATTGACGATTGAGGATTGAAGATTGAGGATTGGGTATTGAGGATTGAACATTGAGGATAGAGGATTGAGGATTGAGGATTGAGCATTGAGATTTGAAGATCGAATATTGATGATTGAAGATAGAGGATTGAGGATTGAGGGTAGTGGATTGAGGACGTGGACTGAGGGCTGTGTATTGACGTTTGAGGTCTGAGGATTGAGGATTGAGGATTGAGAATTGAGAATTGAGGACTGAGGATAGAGGATTGAGGATTGAAGGTTGAGTATTGAGGATTGAAGATTGAGGATTGAGGATTGGGTATTAAGGATTGAGGATTGAGGATTGAGGACTGAGTATTGAAGATTGAGGATTGATGATTGAGGACTGAGGATTGAGGATTGAGGATTGAGGATGGAGAATGAGGGCTGAGGGTTGAGGATTGAGGTTTGAGCATTGAATCCTGAGAATTCAGGATATTCTATTGAGTATTGAGAATTGAGAATTGATGGTTGAGTATTGAGGATTGAGGATTGAGGATTGAGGACTGTGTATTCAAGATTGAGGATTGATGATTGAGGATTGAGGATTGTGGACTGAGGATTGAGGATTGAGGATAGTGGATTGAAGATTAAGGATTGATGATGGAGGATTGAGGATTGAATATTGAGAATTGAGGATTGCGGATTGAACACTGAGGACTCAGTGCTGAGGGTTGAGTGATGAGAATTGATGTTTGTGGATAGAGATTTGAAGATTGCAGATTGAGTATTGAGTATTGAAAACTGTGAATTGAGGATATTCCATTGCGGATTGGGGATTGACAACTGATTGTTCGGGACTGAAGGCTGCAGATTGAGGATTCAGGATTGAGGATTCAGGATCGAGGTTTGAGGACTGAGGATTGAGGATTGAGTATTGAGGATTGAGGATTGAGTATTGAAGATTGAGGATTGGGTATTGAGGATTGAGGAATGAGGATTGAGGATTGAGGATTGAGGATTGAGGATTGAAGATTGAGTATTGAGGAATGAAGTCTGACGATTGAGGATTGAGGATTGAGGATTGAGGATTGAGGATTGAGGATTGAAGATTGAGTATTGAGGATTGAAGATTGAGGATTGAGGATTGTGGATTGACGAGTGAGGATTGAAGATTGAGGATTGGGGACTGAGTGTTGAGAGTTGAGTGATGAGAATTGATGTTTGTAGATAGAGATTTGAAGATTGAAGGTTGAGTATTGGGTATTGAAAGCTGTGAATTGACGATATTCTAATGAGGATTGAGGATTGACTGCTGACTGTTGAGGACTGAGGTCTGAAGATTGAGTATTCAGGATTGAGGATTCAGGATTGAGGTTTGAGGACTGAGGATTGAGGATTGAGGACTGAGGATTGAGGATTGAGGATTGAGGATTGAGGGTGGAGGATGAGGGCTGAGGGTTGAAGATTGAGGTTTGAGAGTTGAATACTGAGAATTCAGGATATTCTATTGAGTATTGAGAATTGAGAAATGATGGTTGAGTATTGAGCATTGAGGATTGAGGATTGAGGGTTGAGGATGGAGGATGATGGCTGAGGTTTGAGGATTGAGGTTTGAGAATTGAATCCTGAGAATTCAGGATATTCTATTGAGTATTGAGAATTGAGAATTGATGGTTGAGTATTGAGGATTGAGGATTGAAGATTGAGTATTGAGGATTGAAGATTGAGGATTGAGGATTGAGGATTGAGGATGGAGGATGAGGGCTAAGGGTTGAGGATTGAGGTTTGAGTATTGAATCCTGCGAATTCAGGGTATTCTATTGAGTATTGAGAATTGAGGATTGATGGCTGAGTATTGAGGACTGAGGATTGAGGGTTGATTGTTGAGTATTGAGGATTCAGAATTGAGGTTTGAGGACTGAGGATTGAGGATTGAAGATTGAGTATTGAGGATTGAGGATTCAAGATTGAGGATTGACGGCTGAGTATTGAGGATTGAGGATGAGGGCTGAGGATCGAGGATGAAGGTACAGGGCTGAGGGTTGAGGATTGAAGATTGAGTACTGAGGATTGAAGATTGAGGATTGAGGATTGAGGATTGAGGATTGAGTATTGAGGATTGAGGATTGGGGATTGAGGATTGAGGATAGAAGATTGAGTATTGAGGATTGAAGATTGATGATTGAGGATTGAGGATTGAGGACTGAGGATTGAAGGTTGAGGATTGGGGATTGAGGATTGACGATTGAGGTTTGAGCATTGAGGATTGTGAATTGAGGATTGAGGATTGAAGATTGAGTACTGTGTATTGAAGATTGAGGATTGAGGATTGGGGATTGAAGATTGAGGACTGAGCGTTGAGGGTTGAGTGATGAGAATTGATGTATGTGGATTGAGATTTGAAGGTAGAAGAATGGGGATTGAGTATTGAAAACTGTGAATTGAGGATATTCTATTGAGGATTGAGGATTGACAACTGATTGTTGAGGACTGAGGGCTGAAGATTGAGGATTCAGTATTGAGGATTCAGAATTGAGGTTTGAGGACTGAGGATTGAGGATTGAAGATTGAGTATTGAGGATTGAAGATTGCAGATTGAGTATTGAAAACTGTGAATTGAGGATGTTCTACTGAGGATTGAGGATTGACAGCTGATTGTTGAGGACTCAGGGCTGAACATTGAGGATTCAGGATTGAGGATCTAGGATTGAGGTTTGAGGACTGGGGATTGAGGTATGAGGATTGAGGATTGAGGATTGAGGATTGAAGATTGAGTATTGGGTATTGAGGATTGAACATTGAGGATAGATGATAGAGGACTGAGGATCGAGCATTGAGATTTGAAGATTGAATATTGATGATTGAAGGTAGAGGATTGAGGATTGAGGGTAGTGGATTGAGGACGTGGACTGAGGGCTGAGTATTGATGTTTGAGGTCTGAGGATTGAGGATAGAGGATTGAGGATTGAGAATTGAGTATTGAGTATTGAGGATTGAGGATTGAGGATTGAGGATGGAGGATGAGGGCTGAGGGTTGAGGATTGAGGTTTGAGAATTGAATCCTGAGAATTCAGGATATTTTATTGAGTATTGAGAATTGAGAATTGATGGTTGAGTATTGAGGACTGCGGATTGAAGATTGAGTATTGAGGATTGAAGATTGAGGATTGAGGATTGAGGATTGAGGATTGAGGATTGAGGATTGAGTATTGAGGATTGAAGATTGAGGATTGAGGATTGAGGATTGAGGATTGAAGATGAGGTCTGAGGGTTGAGGATTGAGGTTTGAGGACTGAGGACTGAGGATTGAGGATTGAGGATTGACGATAGAGGATTGAGGATTGATCATTAAGGATTGGGGACTGAGGAATGAAGATTGAGGGTTGAGGATTGAGGATTGAGGATTGAGGATTGAAGATTGAAGATTCAGTATTGGGGATTGAAGATTGAGAATTGAGGATTGAGGATTGAGCATTGAGGACTGAGTGTTGATTGTTGAGTGATGAGGATTGATGTTTGTGGATAGAGGTTTGAAAATTGCAGATTGAGTATTGAGTATTGAAAACTGTGAATTGAGGGTATTCTATTGAGGATTGAGGATTGACATCCGATTGTTGAGAACTGAGTGCTGAAGGTTAAGGATTCAGGATTGAGGATTCAGAATTGAGGTTTGACGACTGAGCGTTGAGAATTGAAGATTGAGTATTGAGGATTGAAGGTTGACGATTCAGGATTGAGGACTGAGGATTGAGGATGAGGGCTGAGTGTTGAGGATTGAGGATTGAGGACTGAGGACTGAGGATTGAGGATTGAGAATTGAGGATTGAGGATTGGGGATTGAAGATTGAGGTTTGGGTATTGAGGATTGAAGAATGTGGGTTGAGGATTGAGGACTGAGGATTGAGGATTGAAGATTGAGTATTGAGGATTGAAGATTGCTGATTGAGCATTGAAAACTGTGAATTGACGATATTCTATTGAGGATTGAGGATTGACATCTGATTGTTGAGGACTGAGGGCTGAAGATTGAGGATTCAGTATTGAGGATTCAGAATTGAGGTTTGAGGACTGAGGATTGAGGATTGAAGATTGAGTATTGATGATTGAAGATTGCAGATTGAGTATTGAAAACTGTGAGTTGAGGATGTTCTACTGAGGATTGAGGATTGACAGCTGATTGTTGAGGACTCAGGGCTGGACATTGAGGATTCAGGATTGAGGATTTAGGATTGAGGTTTGAGGACTGGGGATTGAGGGTTGAGGATTGATGATTGAGGATTGAGGATTGAAGATTGAGGATTGGGTATTGAGGATTGAACATTGAGGATAGAGGATAGAGGACTGAGGATCGAGCATTGAGATTTGAAGATTGAATATTGATGATTGAAGATAGAGGATCGAGGATTGAGGGTAGTGGATTGAGGACGTGGACTGAGGGCTGAGTATTGATGTTTGAGGTCTGAGGATTGAGGATAGAGGATTGAGGATTGAGAATTGAGGATTGAGGATTGAGGATTGAGGATTGAAGGATGAGTATTGAGGATTGAAGATTGAGGATTGAGGATTGGGGATTAAGGATTGAGGATTGGGGATTGAGGATTGAACATTGAGTATTGAGGATTGAAGATTGACGATTGGGGATTGAGGATTGACGATTGAGGATTGAGGATTGAGGATTGAGGATTGAGTATTGGAGATTGAGTATTGATGATTGAAGATTGAGGATTGAGGATTGAGGATTGAGGATGGAGGATGAGGGCTGAGGGTTGAGGATTGAGGTTTGAGTATTGAATCCTGAGAATTCAGGATATTCGATTGAGTATTGAGAATTGAGGATTGATGGTTGAGTATTGAGGATTGAGGATTGAGGATTGAGGACAGAGTATTGATGATTGAGGATCGATGATTGAGGATTGAGGATTGAGGATTGAGGATTGAAGATTGAGGATTGAGGATTGAAGATTCAGTATTGAGGATTGAAGATTGAGGATTGAGGATTGAGGATTGAGGATGGAGGATGAGGGCTGAGGGTTGAGGATTGAGGTTTGTGTTTGAATCCTTAGAATTCAGGATATTCTATTGAGTATTGAGAATTGAGGATTGATGGTTGAGTATTGAGGATTGAGGTTTGAGGATTGAGGTCTGGGTATTGAAGATTGAGGATTGATGATTGAGAATTGAGGATTGAGGATTGAGGATTGAGGATTGAGGATTGAGTATTGAAGATTGAGGATTGATGATTGAGGATTGAGGATTGAGGATTGAGCATTGAGGATTGAAGATTGAGTATTGGGGATTGAAGATTGAGGACTGAGGATTGAGGATTGAGGATTGAGGATTGAGGATTTAGGATTGAGGACTGAGGAATGAGGATTCAAGATTCAGTATTGAGGATTGAAGATTGAGGATTGAGGATTGAGGATTGAGGATTGAGTATTGAGGATTGAAGATTGAGGATTGAGGATTGAGGATTGAGGATTGAAGATGAGGTCTGAGGGTTGAGGATTGAGGTTTGAGGACTGAGGACTGAGGATTGAGGATTGAGGATTGACGATAGAGGATTGAGGATTGATCATTAAGGATTGGGGACTGAGGAATGAAGATTGAGGGTTGAGGATTGAGGATTGAGGATTGAGGATTGAAGATTGAAGATTCAGTATTGGGGATTGAAGATTGAGAATTGAGGATTGAGGATTGAGCATTGAGGACTGAGTGTTGATTGTTGAGTGATGAGGATTGATGTTTGTGGATAGAGGTTTGAAAATTGCAGATTGAGTATTGAGTATTGAAAACTGTGAATTGAGGGTATTCTATTGAGGATTGAGGATTGACATCCGATTGTTGAGAACTGAGTGCTGAAGGTTAAGGATTCAGGATTGAGGATTCAGAATTGAGGTTTGACGACTGAGCGTTGAGAATTGAAGATTGAGTATTGAGGATTGAAGGTTGACGATTCAGGATTGAGGACTGAGGATTGAGGATGAGGGCTGAGTGTTGAGGATTGAGGATTGAGGACTGAGGACTGAGGATTGAGGATTGAGAATTGAGGATTGAGGATTGGGGATTGAAGATTGAGGTTTGGGTATTGAGGATTGAAGAATGTGGGTTGAGGATTGAGGACTGAGGATTGAGGATTGAAGATTGAGTATTGAGGATTGAAGATTGCTGATTGAGCATTGAAAACTGTGAATTGACGATATTCTATTGAGGATTGAGGATTGACATCTGATTGTTGAGGACTGAGGGCTGAAGATTGAGGATTCAGTATTGAGGATTCAGAATTGAGGTTTGAGGACTGAGGATTGAGGATTGAAGATTGAGTATTGATGATTGAAGATTGCAGATTGAGTATTGAAAACTGTGAGTTGAGGATGTTCTACTGAGGATTGAGGATTGACAGCTGATTGTTGAGGACTCAGGGCTGGACATTGAGGATTCAGGATTGAGGATTTAGGATTGAGGTTTGAGGACTGGGGATTGAGGGTTGAGGATTGATGATTGAGGATTGAGGATTGAAGATTGAGGATTGGGTATTGAGGATTGAACATTGAGGATAGAGGATAGAGGACTGAGGATCGAGCATTGAGATTTGAAGATTGAATATTGATGATTGAAGATAGAGGATCGAGGATTGAGGGTAGTGGATTGAGGACGTGGACTGAGGGCTGAGTATTGATGTTTGAGGTCTGAGGATTGAGGATAGAGGATTGAGGATTGAGAATTGAGGATTGAGGATTGAGGATTGAGGATTGAAGGATGAGTATTGAGGATTGAAGATTGAGGATTGAGGATTGGGGATTAAGGATTGAGGATTGGGGATTGAGGATTGAACATTGAGTATTGAGGATTGAAGATTGACGATTGGGGATTGAGGATTGACGATTGAGGATTGAGGATTGAGGATTGAGGATTGAGTATTGGAGATTGAGTATTGATGATTGAAGATTGAGGATTGAGGATTGAGGATTGAGGATGGAGGATGAGGGCTGAGGGTTGAGGATTGAGGTTTGAGTATTGAATCCTGAGAATTCAGGATATTCGATTGAGTATTGAGAATTGAGGATTGATGGTTGAGTATTGAGGATTGAGGATTGAGGATTGAGGACAGAGTATTGATGATTGAGGATCGATGATTGAGGATTGAGGATTGAGGATTGAGGATTGAAGATTGAGGATTGAGGATTGAAGATTCAGTATTGAGGATTGAAGATTGAGGATTGAGGATTGAGGATTGAGGATGGAGGATGAGGGCTGAGGGTTGAGGATTGAGGTTTGTGTTTGAATCCTTAGAATTCAGGATATTCTATTGAGTATTGAGAATTGAGGATTGATGGTTGAGTATTGAGGATTGAGGTTTGAGGATTGAGGTCTGGGTATTGAAGATTGAGGATTGATGATTGAGAATTGAGGATTGAGGATTGAGGATTGAGGATTGAGGATTGAGTATTGAAGATTGAGGATTGATGATTGAGGATTGAGGATTGAGGATTGAGCATTGAGGATTGAAGATTGAGTATTGGGGATTGAAGATTGAGGACTGAGGATTGAGGATTGAGGATTGAGGATTGAGGATTTAGGATTGAGGACTGAGGAATGAGGATTCAAGATTCAGTATTGAGGATTGAAGATTGAGGATTGAGGATTGAGGATTGAGGATTGAGGATTGAGGATTGAAGATTGAGGATTCGGGACTGAGGATCGAAGATAGAGGATTGAGTATTGAGAATTGAGGATTGAGGATTGATGATTGAAGATTCAGTATTGAGGATTGAAGATTGAGAATTGAGGATTGAGGATTGAACTGTGAGGACTGAGTGTTGAGGGATGAGTGATGAGAATTGATGCTTGTGGATAGAGATTTGAAGATTGCAGATTGAGTATCGAGTATTGAAAGCTGTGAGTTGAGGATATTCTGTTGAGGAATGAGGATTGACAACTGATTGTTGAGGGCTGAGGGCTGCAGATTGAGGATTCAGGAGTGAGGATTCAGGATTGAGGATTGAGGATTGAGGATTGAGTATTGAGGATTGAGGATTGGGGATTGAGGATTGAGGATAGAATATTGAGTATTGAGGATTGAAGATTGATGATTGAGGATTGAGGATTGAGGACTGAGTATTGGAGATTGAGTATTGATGATTGAAGATTGAGGATTGAGGATTGATGATTGAGGATGGAGGATGAGGGCTGAGGGTTGAGGATTGAGGTTTGTGTATTGAATCCTGAGAATTCAGGATATTCGATTGAGTATTGAGAATTGAGGATTGAGGGTTGAGTATTGAGGATTGAGGATTGAGGATTGAGGACTGAGTATTGATGATTGAGGATCGAGGATTGAGGATTGAGGATTGAGGATTGAGGATTGAGGATTGAGTATTGAAGATTGAGGATTGATGACAGAGGATTGAGGGTAGAGGATTGAGCATTGAGGATTGAAGAATGAGTATTGAGGATTGCAGATTGAGGACTGAGGATTGAGGATTGAGGATTCTGGATTGAGGATTGAAGATTGAGTATTTGGGACTGAGGATTGAATATTGAGGATTTAGGATTGAGGATTGAGGATTGTGGATTGAGGATTGAAGATCCAGTATTGAGGACTGAAGATTGAGAATTGAGAATTGAGGATTGAACATTGAGGACTGAGTGCAGAGGGTTGAGTGATGAGAATTGATGTTTGTGGATAGAGATTTGAAGATTGCAGATTGAGCATTGAGTACTGAAAACTGTGAATTCAGGATATTCTATTGAGGATTGAGGATTGACAACAGATTGTTGAGGACTGAAGGCTGAAGATTGAGGATTCAGTATTGAGGATACAGAATTGAGGTTTGAGGACTGAGGATTGAGGATTGAAAGTTGAGTATTGAGTATTGAGGATTGAAGATTGAGGATTGACGGTTGAGTATTGAGGATTGAGGGTGAGGGCTGAGGATCGAGGATGGAGGTAGAGGGCTGAGGGTTGAGGATTGAAGATTGAAGATTGAGTATTCAGGATTGAAGATTGACGATTGAGGATTGAGGATTGAGGATTGGGAATTGAGGATTGAGGATTGCAGATTGAGTATTGAGGATTGAAGATTGAGGATTGAGGATTGAGGATTGAGGATTGAGGATTGAAGATTGAGGATTGGGGACTGAGTGTTGAGGGTCGAGTGATGAGGATTGATGTTTGTGGATAGAGATTTGAAAATTGCAGATTGAGTATTGAGTATTGAAAACTGTGAATTGAGGATATTCTATTGAGGATTGAGGATTGGCATTTGATTGTTGAGGACTGAGGGCTGAAGATTGAGGATTGAGGATTGGGGATTGAGGATTGAAGATTGAGGATTGAGGATTGAAGATTGAGAATTAGGGACTGAGTTTTGAGTGTTGACTGATGAGAATTCATGTTTGTGGATAGAGATTTGAAAATTGCAGTTTGAGTTTTGAGTATTGAAAACTGTGAATTGAGGATATTCTATTGTGGATTGAGGATTGACAACTGATTGTTGAGGACTGAGGGCTGCAGAATGAGGTTTCAGGATTGAGGATTCAGGATCGAGGTTTGAGGACTGAGGATTGAGGGATGAGGATTGAGGATTGAGGATTGAGGATTGAGGATTGAAGATTGAGTATTGAGGATTGAAGACTGACGATTGAGGAATGAGGATTGAGGATTGAGGATTGAGGACTGAGGATTGAAGATTGAGTATTGAGGATTGAAGATTGAGGGTTGAGGATTGTGGATTGACGAGTGAGGATTGAAGATTGAGGATTGGGGACTGAGTGTTGAGAGTTGAGTGATGAGAATTGATGTTTGTAGATAGAGATTTGAAGATTGCAGATTGAGTATTGGGTACTGAAAGCTGTGAATTGACGATATTCTAATGAGGATTGAGGATTGACTGCTGACTGTTGAGGACTGAGGTCTGAAGATTGAGGATTCAGGATTGAGGATTCAGGATTGAGGTTTGAGGACTGAGGATTGAGGATTGAGGATTGAGGATTTAGTATTGTGGATTGAACATTGAGGATTGGGGACTGAGTGTTGAGGGTTGAGTGATGAGAATTGATGTCTGTGGATAGAGATTTGAAGATTGCAGATTGTGTATTGAGTATTGAAAACTGTGAACTGATGATATTCTTTTGAGGATTGAGGATTGACACCTGATTGTTGAGGACTGTGGGCTGAAGATTGTGGATTCAGGATTGAGGATACAGGATTGAGGTTTGAGGACTGAGGATTGAGGATTGAGGATTGAGGACTGTGGATTGAGGAATGAGGATTGAGGATTCAAGATTGAGGATTGGGTATTGAGGATTGAACATTGAGGATTGAGGATTGAGGTTTGAGGATTGAGGATTGCGGATTGAAGGTTGAATATTGATGACTGAAGATTGAGGATTGAGGATTGAGGGTTGTGGATTGAGGAAGAGGACTGAGGGTTGGGTATTGATGTCTGAGGTCTGAGGATTGAGGATTGAGGATTGAGAATTGAGGATTGAGGATTGAGGATTGAAGATTGAGGATTGGGTGTTGAGGAACTAAGAATGACGATTGAGGATTGAGGATTGAGGATTTAGGATTGAAGACTGAGTTCTGAGGATTGAAGGTTGATGATTGAGGATTGAGGATTGTGGATTGAGGATTGAGGATTGAGGATTGAGGATTGAAGGTTGAGTATTGATCATTGTAGATTGAGGATTGAGGATTGAGTGTTGAGGATTGAGGATTCAGGATTCAGTGTAGAGTATTGAGGACGAGGACTGACTGTTGAGGATTGAGGTTTGGGGATTCAGGATTAAGGACTGAGGATTGGGGATTGAGGATTGAGGATTGAGGATTGAGGATTGAGGTTTGAGGATTGAGGATTGAGGATTGAAGGTTGAGTATTGAGGATTGAAGATTGAGTATTGAGGATTGAGGATTGGGGTTGAGGATTGAAGATTGAGGATTTGGGATTGAGGATTGAATATTGAGGATTGGGGACTGAGTGTTGAGGACTGAGTGACGAGAATTGATGTTTGTGGATAGAGATTTGAAGATTGCAGATTGTGTGTTGAGTATTGAAAACTGTGAATTGATGATATTCTACAGAGGATTGAGGATTGACAACTGATTGTTGAGGATTCAGGGCTGAAGATTGAGGATTCAGGGTTGAGGATTTAGGATAGAGTTTTGAGGACTGGGGATTGAGGGTTGAGGATTGAGGATTGAGGATTGAGGATTGAAGATTGAGGATTGGGTATTGAGGATTGAACATTGAGGATAGAGGATTCAGGATTGAGGATTGAAGGTTGAGTATTGATCATTGTAGATTGAGGATTGAGGATTGAGTGTTGAGGATTGAGGATTCAGGATTCAGTGTAGAGTATTGAAGACGAGGACTGACTGTTGAGGATTGAGGTTTGGGGATTCACGATTAAGGACTGAGGATTGGGGATTGAGGATTGAGGATTGAAGATTGAGGATTGGGGATTGATGATTGAGGATTGAGGATTGTGGATTGAGGATTGAGGATTGAGGATAGTGGATTGAAGATTAAGGATTGATGATTGAGGATTGAGGATTGAGGATTGAGGACTGAGGATTGAGGATTCAAGATTGAGTATTGGGGATTGAAGATTGAGGATTGAGGATTGAGGATTGAGGATTGAGGATTGAAGATTGAGGATTGGGGACTGAGTGTTGAGGGTCGAGTGATGAGGATTGATGTTTGTGGATAGAGATTTGAAGATTGCAGATTGTGTATTGAGTATTGAAAACTGTGAATTGAGGATATTCTATTGAGGATTGAGGATTGGCAATTGATTGTTGAGGACTGAGGGCTGAAGATTGAGGATTGAGGATTGGGGATTGAGGATTGAAGATTGAGGATTGAGGATTGAAGATTCAGTATTGAGGATTGAAGATTGAGGATTGAGGATTGAGGATTGAGGATGGAGGATGAGGGCTGAGGGTTGAGGATTGAGGTTTGTGTTTGAATCCTGAGAATTCAGGATATTCTATTGAGTATTGAGAATTGAGGATTGATGGTTGAGTATTGAGGATTGAGGTTTGAGGATTGAGGTCTGGGTATTGAAGATTGAGGATTGATGATTGAGAATTCAGGGTTGAGGATTGAGGATTGAGGATTGAGGATTGAGTATTGAAGATTGAGGATTGATGATTGAGGATTGAGGATTGAGGATTGAGCATTGAGGATTGAAGATTGAGTATTGAGGATTGAAGATTGAGGACTGAGGATTGAGGATTGAGGATTGAGGATTTAGGATTGAGGACTGAGGAATGAGGATTCAAGATTCAGTATTGAGGATTGAAGATTGAGGATTGAGGATTGAGGATTGAAGATTGCAGATTGAGTATTGAAAACTGTGAATTGGGGATGTTCTACTGAGGATTGAGGATTGACAACTGATTGTTGAGGACTCAGGGCTGAACATTGAGGATTCAGGGTTGTGGATTTAGGATTGAGGTTTGAGGACTGGGGATTGAGGGTTGAGGATTGAGGATTGACGATTGAGGATTGAAGATTGAGGATTGGGTATTGAGGATTGAACATTGAGGATAGAGGATTGAGGATTGAGGATTGAGCATTGAGATTTGAAGATCGAATATTGATGATTGAAGATAGAGGATTGAGGATTGAGGGTAGTGGATTGAGGACGTGGACTGAGGGCTGTGTATTGACGTTTGAGGTCTGAGGATTGAGGATTGAGGATTGAGAATTGAGAATTGAGGACTGAGGATAGAGGATTGAGGACTGAAGGTTGAGTATTGAGGATTGAAGATTGAGGATTGAGGATTGGGTATTAAGGATTGAGGATTGAAGATTGAGGATTGGGGATTGAGGATTGACGATTGAGGATTGAGGATTGAGGATTGAGGATTGAGTATTGAAGATTGAGTAATGAGGATTGAAGATTGAGGATTCAGGATTGAGTATTGAGGATGGAGGATGAGGGCTGAGGGTTGAGGATCGAGGTTTGAGTATTGAATCCAGAGAATTCAGGATATTCTATTGAGTACTGAGAATTGAGGATTGTTGGTTGGGTATTGAGGATTGAGGATTGAGGATTGAGGACTGAGTATTGAAGATTGAGGATTGATGATTGAGGATTGAGGATTGAGGATTGAGGATTGAGGATGGAGAATGAGGGCTGAGGGTTGAGGATTGAGGTTTGAGCATTGAATCCTGAGAATTCAGGATATTCTATTGAGTATTGAGAATTGAGAATTGATGGTTGAGTATTGAGGATTGAGGATTGAGGATTGAGGACTGTGTATTCAAGATTGAGGATTGATGATTGAGGATTGAGGACTGTGGACTGAGGATTGAGGATTGAGGATAGTGGATTGAAGATTAAGGATTGATGATGGAGGATTGAGGATTGAATATTGAGAATTGAGGATTGCGGATTGAACACTGAGGACTCAGTGCTGAGGGTTGAGTGATGAGAATTGGTGTTTGTGGATAGAGATTTGAAGATTGCAGATTGAGTATTGAGTATTGAAAACTGTGAATTGAGGATATTCCATTGAGGATTGGGGATTGACAACTGATTGTTCGGGACTGAAGGCTGCAGATTGAGGATTCAGGATTGAGGATTCAGGATCGAGGTTTGAGGACTGAGGATTGAGGGTTGAGTATTGAGGATTGAGGATTGAGTATTGAAGATTTAGGATTGGGTATTGAGGATTGAGGAATGAGGATTGAGGATTGAGGATTGAGGATTGAGGATTGAAGATTGAGTATTGAGGAATGAAGTCTGACGATTGAGGATTGAGGATTGAGGATTGAGGATTGAGGATTGAGGATTGAAGATTGAGTATTGAGGATTGAAGATTGAGGATTGAGGATTGTGGATTGACGAGTGAGGATTGAAGATTGAGGATTGGGGACTGAGTGTTGAGAGTTGAGTGATGAGAATTGATGTTTGTAGATAGAGATTTGAAGATTGAAGGTTGAGTATTGGGTATTGAAAGCTGTGAATTGACGATATTCTAATGAGGATTGAGGATTGACTGCTGACTGTTGAGGACTGAGGTCTGAAGATTGAGTATTCAGGATTGAGGATTCAGGATTGAGGTTTGAGGACTGAGGATTGAGGATTGAGGACTGAGGATTGAGGATTGAGGATTGAGGATTGAGGGTGGAGGATGAGGGCTGAGGGTTGAAGATTGAGGTTTGAGAGTTGAATACTGAGAATTCAGGATATTCTATTGAGTATTGAGAACTGAGAAATGATGGTTGAGTATTGAGCATTGAGGATTGAGGATTGAGGGTTGAGGATGGAGGATGATGGCTGAGGGTTGAGGATTGAGGTTTGAGAATTGAATCCTGAGAATTCAGGATATTCTATTGAGTATTGAGAATTGAGAATTGATGGTTGAGTATTGAGGATTGAGGATTGAAGATTCAGTATTGAGGATTGAAGATTGAGGATTGAGGATTGAGGATTGAGGATGGAGGATGAGGGCTAAGGGTTGAGGATTGAGGTTTGAGTATTGAATCCTGCGAATTCAGGATATTCTATTGAGTATTGAGAATTGAGGATTGATGGCTGAGTATTGAGGACTGAGGATTGAGGGTTGATTGTTGAGTATTGAGGATTCAGAATTGAGGTTTGAGGACTGAGGATTGAGGATTGAAGATTGAGTATTGAGGATTGAGGATTCAAGATTGAGGATTGACGGCTGAGTATTGAGGATTGAGGATGAGGGCTGAGGATCGAGGATGAAGGTACAGGGCTGAGGGTTGAGGATTGAAGATTGAGTACTGAGGATTGAAGATTGAGGATTGAGGATTGAGGATTGAGGATTGAGTATTGAGGATTGAGGATTGGGGATTGAGGATTGAGGATAGAAGATTGAGTATTGAGGATTGAAGATTGATGATTGAGGATTGAGGATTGAGGACTGAGGATTGAAGGTTGAGGATTGGGGATTGAGGATTGACGATTGAGGTTTGAGCATTGAGGATTGTGAATTGAGGATTGAGGATTGAAGATTGAGTACTGTGTATTGAAGATTGAGGATTGAGGATTGGGGATTGAAGATTGAGGACTGAGCGTTGAGGGTTGAGTGATGAGAATTGATGTATGTGGATTGAGATTTGAAGGTAGAAGAATGGGGATTGAGTATTGAAAACTGTGAATTGAGGATATTCTATTGAGGATTGAGGATTGACAACTGATTGTTGAGGACTGAGGGCTGAAGATTGAGGATTGAGGATTGAGTACTGAGGATTGAGGATGAGGGCTGAGGATCGAGGATGGACGATGAGGGCTGAGGGTTGAGGATTGAGGTTTAGGTATTGAATCCTGCGAATTCAGGATATTCTATTGAGTATTGAGAATTGAGGATTGATGGCTGAGTATTGAGGACTGAGTATTGAGGGTTGATTGTGAGTATTGAGGATTCAGAATTGAGGTTTGTGGACTGAGGATTGAGGATTGAAGATTGAGTATTGAGGATTGAAGATTGAGGATTGAGGATTGAGGATTGAGGATTGAAGATGAGGTCTGAGGGTTGAGGATTGAGGTTTGAGGACTGAGGACTGAGGATTGAGGATTGAGGATTGAGGATAGAGGATTGAGGATTGATGATTGAGGATTGGGGACTGAGGATTGAAGATTGAGGGTTGAGGATTGAGGATTGAGGATTGAGGATTGAAGATTGAAGATTCAGTATTGAGGATTGAAGATTGAGAATTGAGGATTGAGGATTGAGCATTGGGGACTGAGTGTTGAGGACTGAGTGACGAGAATTGATGTTTGTGGATAGAGATTTGAAGATTGCAGATTGTGTGTTGAGTATTGAAAACTGTGAATTGATGATATTCTACAGAGGATTGAGGATTGACAACTGATTGTTGAGGATTCAGGGCTGAAGATTGAGGATTCAGGGTTGAGGATTTAGGATAGAGTTTTGAGGACTGGGGATTGAGGGTTGAGGATTGAGGATTGAGGATTGAGGATTGAAGATTGAGGATTGGGTATTGAGGATTGAACATTGAGGATAGAGGATTCAGGATTGAGGATTGAAGGTTGAGTATTGATCATTGTAGATTGAGGATTGAGGATTGAGTGTTGAGGATTGAGGATTCAGGATTCAGTGTAGAGTATTGAAGACGAGGACTGACTGTTGAGGATTGAGGTTTGGGGATTCACGATTAAGGACTGAGGATTGGGGATTGAGGATTGAGGATTGAAGATTGAGGATTGGGGATTGATGATTGAGGATTGAGGATTGTGGATTGAGGATTGAGGATTGAGGATAGTGGATTGAAGATTAAGGATTGATGATTGAGGATTGAGGATTGAGGATTGAGGACTGAGGATTGAGGATTCAAGATTGAGTATTGGGGATTGAAGATTGAGGATTGAGGATTGAGGATTGAGGATTGAGGATTGAAGATTGAGGATTGGGGACTGAGTGTTGAGGGTCGAGTGATGAGGATTGATGTTTGTGGATAGAGATTTGAAGATTGCAGATTGTGTATTGAGTATTGAAAACTGTGAATTGAGGATATTCTATTGAGGATTGAGGATTGGCAATTGATTGTTGAGGACTGAGGGCTGAAGATTGAGGATTGAGGATTGGGGATTGAGGATTGAAGATTGAGGATTGAGGATTGAAGATTCAGTATTGAGGATTGAAGATTGAGGATTGAGGATTGAGGATTGAGGATGGAGGATGAGGGCTGAGGGTTGAGGATTGAGGTGTGTGTTTGAATCCTTAGAATTCAGGATATTCTATTGAGTATTGAGAATTGAGGATTGATGGTTGAGTATTGAGGATTGAGGTTTGAGGATTGAGGTCTGGGTATTGAAGATTGAGGATTGATGATTGAGAATTGAGGATTGAGGATTGAGGATTGAGGATTGAGGATTGAGTATTGAAGATTGAGGATTGATGATTGAGGATTGAGGATTGAGGATTGAGCATTGAGGATTGAAGATTGAGTATTGGGGATTGAAGATTGAGGACTGAGGATTGAGGATTGAGGATTGAGGATTGAGGATTTAGGATTGAGGACTGAGGAATGAGGATTCAAGATTCAGTATTGAGGATTGAAGATTGAGGATTGAGGATTGAGGATTGAGGATTGAGGATTGAGGATTGAAGATTGAGGATTCGGGACTGAGGATCGAAGATAGAGGATTGAGTATTGAGAATTGAGGATTGAGGATTGATGATTGAAGATTCAGTATTGAGGATGAAGATTGAGAATTGAGGATTGAGGATTGAACTGTGAGGACTGAGTGTTGAGGGATGAGTGATGAGAATTGATGCTTGTGGATAGAGATTTGAAGATTGCAGATTGAGTATTGAGTATTGATAGCTGTGAATTGAGGATATTCTATTGAGGAGTGAGGATTGACAACTGATTGTTGAGGACTGAGGGCTGAAGGTTGAGGATTCAGTATTGAGGATTCAGAATTGAGGTTGAGGACTGAGGATTGAGGATTGAAGATTGAGTATTGAGGATTGAAGATTGCAGATTGAGTATTGAAAACTGTGAATTGAGGATATTCTATTGAGGATTGAGGATTGAGGATTGACATGTGATTGTTGAGGACTGAGGGCTGAAGATTGAGGATTCAGTATTGAAGATTCAGAATTGAGGTTTGAGGACTGAGGATTGAGGATTGAAGATTGAGTATTGAGGATTGAAGATTGCAGATTGAGTATTGAAAACTGTGAATTGGGGATGTTCTACTGAGGATTGAGGATTGACAACTGATTGTTGAGGACTCAGGGCTGAACATTGAGGATTCAGGGTTGTGGATTTAGGATTGAGGTATGAGGACTGGGGATTGAGGATTGAGGACTGAGTATTGAAGATTAAGGATTGATGATTGAGGATTGAGGATTGAGGATTGAGGATTGAGGATGGAGAATGAGGGCTGAGGGTTGAGGATTGAGGTTTGAGCATTGAATCCTGAGAATTCAGGATATTCTATTGAGTATTGAGAATTGAGAATTGATGGTTGAGTATTGAGGATTGAGGATTGAGGATTGAGGACTGTGTATTCAAGATTGAGGATTGATGATTGAGGATTGAGGATTGTGGACTGAGGATTGAGGATTGAGGATAGTGGATTGAAGATTAAGGATTGATGATGGAGGATTGAGGATTGAGGATTGAGGACTGAGGATTGAGGATTCAAGATTGAGTATTGAGGATTGAATATTGAGGATTGAGGATTGAGGATTGAGGATTGAGGATTGAGGATTGAAGATTGAGGATTTGGGACTGAGGATTGAAGATTGAGGATTGAGGATTGAGAATTGAGGATTGAGGGTTGATGATTGAAGATTCAGTATTGAGGATTGAATATTGAGAATTGAGGATTGCGGATTGAACACTGAGGACTCAGTGCTGAGGGTTGAGTGATGAGAATTGATGTTTGTGGATAGAGATTTGAAGATTGCAGATTGAGTATTGAGTATTGAAAACTGTGAATTGAGGATATTCCATTGAGGATTGAGGATTGACAACTGATTGTTCAGGACTGAAGGCTGCAGATTGAGGATTCAGGATTGAGGATTCAGGATCGAGGTTTGAGGACTGAGGATTGAGGGTTGAGTATTGAGGATTGGGGATTGAGTATTGAAGATTGAGGATTGGGTATTGAGGATTGAGGAATGAGGGTTGAGGATTGAGGATTGAGGATTGAGGATTGAAGATTGAGTATTGAGGAATGAAGTCTGACGATTGAGGATTGAGGATTGAGGATTGAGGATTGAGGATTGAGGATTGAAGATTGAGTATTGAGGATTGAAGATTGAGGATTGAGGATTGTGGATTGACGAGTGAGGATTGAAGATTGAGGATTGGGGACTGAGTGTTGAGAGTTGAGTGATGAGAATTGATGTTTGTAGATAGAGATTTGAAGATTGAAGGTTGAGTATTGGGTATTGAAATCTGTGAATTGACGATATTCTAATGAGGATTGAGGATTGACTGCTGACTGTTGAGGACTGAGGTCTGAAGATTGAGTATTCAGGATTGAGGATTCAGGATTGAGGTTTGAGGACTGAGGATTGAGGATTGAGGACTGAGGATTGAGGATTGAGGATTGAGGATTGAAGATTGAGGATTGGGTATTGCGGATTGAACATTGAGGATTGAGGATTGAGGATTGAGTGTTGAGGATTGAGGATTGAGGATTGGGGATTGAAGGTTGAGTATTGAGGATTGAAGATTGAGTATTGAGGACTGAGGATTGAAGATTGAGGACTGAGTGTTGAGGGTTGAGTGATGAGAATTGATGTTTGTGGATTGACATTTGACGATTGAAGAATGGGGATTGAGTATTGAATACTGTAAATTGAGGATACTCTATTGAGGATTGAGGATTGACAATAGATTGTTGAGGACTGAGGGCTGAAGATTGAGGATTCTGAATTGAGGATTCGGGATTGAGGTTTGAGGACAGAGGATTGAGGGTTGAGGATTGAGTATTGAGGATTGAGGATTGAGTATTGAAGATTGAGTATTGATGATTGACGATTGAGGATTGAGGACTGAGAATTGAGGATTGTGTATTGAAGGTTGAGGATTGATGATTGGGGATTGAGGACTGAGGATTGAGGATTGAGGAATGAGGATTGAAGATTGGGGATTTGGGATTGAGGATTGACGATTGAGGATTGAGTATTCAGGATTGAGGATTGAAGATTGAGTATTGAGGAATGAAGATTGAGGATTGAGGGTTGAGGATTGAGGATTGAGGGTTGATGATTTAGGATTGCGGACTGAGTGTTGAGGATTGAGTGTTGAGGATTGATGTTTGAGGATTGAGATTTGATTATTGAATATTGTGGATTGAGTATTGAACCATGAGAATTCAGGATATTCTCTTGAGTATTGAGAACTGATTATTGATGGTTGAGTATTGAGGATTGATGGTTGAGGGTTGTGTTTTGAATATTGAACGTTGAGGATTGACGATTGAGGATTGAGGATTGAGGATTGATTTTGAGTATTGATGATTGAATATTGAGGATTGAGAATTGAGGGTTGAGTATTAAGGACGAGGACTGACGGATGAGTATTGAGGATTGAGGATTGAGGATTGAAGATTGGGTATTGAGGATTGAAGATTGAGGATTGAAGATTGAGTATTCAGGATTGGAGATTGACGACTGAGGATTGAGGATTGAGGATTGATGATTGAGGATTGAGGATTGAGGATTGAGGGTTGAAGATTGAGTATTGAGGATTGAAGATTGAGGATTGAGTCTTGAGGATTGGGGATTGAGGATTGAGGATTGAAGATTGAGGATTGGGGACTGAGTGTTGAGGGTTGAGTAATGAGAATTGATGTTTGCGGATAAAGATTCGAAGATTGCAGATTTAGTATTGAGTATTGAAACCTGCGAATTGAGGATATTCTATTGAGGATTGAGGATTGACTCTGATTGTTGAGGACTGATGGCTGAAGATTGAGGATTCAGGATTGAGGATTCAGGATTGAGGTTTGAGGACTGAGGATTGAGAATTGAATATTGAGTATTCACGATTGATGGATGAGGATTGAGGATTGATGATTGAGGACTGAGGATGAGGGCTGAGGGTTGAGGATTTCGGTTTCGGAACTGAGGACTGAGGATTGAGGATTGAGAGTTGAGGATTGAGGTTTGAGGATTGAAGATTGAGGATTGGGTATTGAGGATTGAAGAATGAGGATTGAGGATTGACGATTGAGGATTGAAGATTGAGGATTGGGGATTGAGGATTGACGATTGAGGATTGAGAATTGAGGATTAAGTATTGACTATTGAGGATTGAAGATTGAGTGTTGAGGATTGAAGGTTGAGGATTGACGATTGAGGGTTTGGGATTGAGGATTGAATATTGAGGATTGGGGACTGAGTGTTGAGGACTGAGTGACGAGAATTGATGTTTGTGGATAGAGATTTGAAGATTGCAGATTGTGTATTGAGTATTGAAAACTGTGAATTGATGATATTCTATTGAGGATTGAGGATTGACAGCTGACTGTTGAGGACTGTGGGCTGAAGATTGAGTTTTCAGGATTGAGGATACAGGATTGAGGTTTGAGGACTGAGGATTGCGGATTGAGGATTGAGGACTGAGGATTGAGGATTGAGGATTGAGGATTGAAGATTGAAGATTGGGTATTGAGGATTGAACATTGAGGATTGAGGATTGAGGATTGAGGATTGAATATTGAAGATTGAATATTGATGATTGAAGATTGAGTATTGAGGATTGAGTGTCGTGGATTGAGGACGAGGACTGATGGTTGAATATTGATGTTTGAGGTCTGAGGACAGGGGATTGAGGATTGAGAATTGAGGATTGAGGATTGAGGATTGAGGATGAGGGCTGAGGGTTGAGGATTGCGGTTTCAGGTCTGAGGACTGAGGATGGAGGATTGAGAATTGAGGATTGAGAGTTGAGGGTTGAATATTGAGGATTGGGTATTGAGGATTGAAGAATGAGGATTGAGGATTGAGGATTGAGAATTGAGGATTGAAGGTTGAGTATCGAGGATAGAAACATTGACGATTGAGGACTGAGAATTGAGGATTGAGTATTGAGGATTGAGGATTGAAGATTGAGTATTGAGGATTGAGGATTTGGGATTGAGGATTGAATATTGTGGATTGGGGACTGAGTGTTGAGGATTGAGTGATGAGAATTAATGTTTGTGGATAGAGACTTGAAGATTGCAGATTGTGTATGGAGTATTGAAAACTGTGAATTGATGATATTCTATTGAGGATTGAGGAATGACAACTGATTGTTGAGGACTGTGGGCTGAAGATTGAGGATTCAGGATTGAGGTTACATGATTGAGGTTTGAGGACTGAGGATTGCGGACTGAGGATTGAGGACCGAGGATTGAGGATTGAGGACTGAGGATTGACGATTGAGGATTGAAGATTGAGGATTGCTGACTGAGGATTGAGGATAGATGATTGAGGATTGAGGATTGAGGATTGAAGATTGAGTATTGAGGATTGAAGATTGAGGATTGAGGATTGGGGATTGAGGATTGAGTATGAGGTCTGAGGGTTGAGGGCTGAGGTTTGAGGACTGCGGACAGAGGATTGAGGATTGAGGATTGAGGATTGAAGATTGAGGATTGGGGACTGAGGATTGATGATTGAGGATTCAGTATTGAGGATGGAAGATTGAGGATTGAGGATTGAGGACTGAGGATTGAGAATGAGGGCTGAGGGTTGAGGATTGAGGTTTGAGGGCTGAGGACTGAGGATTGAGGATTGAGAATTGAGGACTGAGGATTGAGGATTGAAGATTGAGGATTGGATATTGAGGATTGAAGAATGAAAATTCAGGATTGAGGATTGAGCATTGAGGATTGAGTATTGAAGATTGAGTATTCAGGATTGGAGGTTGACAATCGAGGATTCAGGATTGAGGTTTGAGGATTGAGGATTGAGGATTGAGGATTGGCGATTGAGGATTGAGGATTGAGGTTTGATGATTGAGAATTGAAGATTGAAGACTGAGAATTGAGGATATTGCATAGAGGATTGAGTATTGAGGATTGAGTATTGGGGATTGAGGAATGAGGATTGAGGATTGAACATTGAGGATTGAGGATTGATGTTTGAGGATTGAGGAATGAGGATTGAGTGTTGAGGATTGAGGACTGAGCGTTGAGGACTGTGGATTGAGGATTGAGGATTGAGGATTGAACACTGCGATTTGAGAAAATTGTATTGATGATTGAGGATTGAGGATTGAGGATTGAGGATTGAGGACTGAGGATTGAGGAATGAGGATTGGCGATTGAGGGATGAGGATTGAGGATACCAGATTGACAATTCAGTATTGAGGACCGAGGATTTAGCACTGATGACTGAGTGTTGGGGATTGAGGATTGAGGATTGAGGAATGAGGATTGATGATTGAGGATTGAAGTTTGAGGATTGTGGAATGAGAACTGAGGATTCAGGATTGAGGATTGAGAATTGAGGAATGAGGATTGAGGATTGAGGGTTGAGAATTGAGGGTACCAGATTGACAATTCGGTATTGATGACCGAGTATTTGGCACTGATGACTGAGGGTTGAGGATTGCGTGTTGAGGATTGAGGATTGAGGATTCAGGATTGATGATTGAGGATTGAAGTGTGAGGATTGAGGAATGAGAACTGAGGATCGAGGATTGAGGATTGAGGGTTGAGGATTGACGATTGAGGAATGAGAACTGAGGATTGAGGATTGAGGATTGAGGAATGAGGATTGAGCATTGATGATTGAGGATTGAAGTGTGAGGATTGAGGAATGAGAACTGAGGATCGAGGATCGAGGATTGAGTATTGAGGATTAAAGATTGATGTTTGAGAATAGATGATTGAAGATTGATGACTGAGGGTTGAGGATTGAGTGTTGAGGATTGATGTTTGATGATTGGGATTTGAAGATTGAAGATTATGTATTGAGCATTGTAAGCAGAGGATTGACGATATTCTATTGAGGATTGAGAATTATGAATTGAGAATTGAGAATTGAGGACTGAGGGTTGAGGACTGAGTATTGAGGATTGAGCATTGAGGATTGATGGTTAAGGACTGAGGGTTGGGAATTGAGGATTGAGGATTTCGAATTGAGTATTTAGGTTTGAGGATTCAGATTTGAATTTTCAGGATTGATGATTGAGTCTCGAAAACTGAGAATTGAGGGTATACTAATGAGGATTGACTGTTGAGGATTGATGATCTAGGTTTGAGGATTCAGATTTGAATTTTCAGGATTGATGATTGAGTCTTGAAAACTGAGAATTGAGGATATTCAAATGAGGATTGACTGTTGAGGATTGAGGATTGAGAAATGAGGATTGATGGTTGAGGATTGTGGGTTGAAGGTTGAGGGTTCAGGTTTGAGTGATGAGGATTTAGTACTGATCATTGAGGATTGAGTGTTGTGAATTGAGGATTAAGCATTGCATATTGAGGATTGAAGTTTAAGGACTGAGGATTGAGGACAGAGGATTGAGGATTGTGGATTGAGGATTGAGCATTGAGGATTGAGGATTGATGATTGAGGATTGAGGATTGAGGATTGAGGATTGAGGACTGAGGATTGAGGAATGAGGATTGGCGATTGAGGGATGAGGATTGAGGATACCAGATTGACAATTCAGTATTGAGGACCGAGGATTTAGCACTGATGACTGAGTGTTGGGGATTGAGGATTGAGGATTGAGGAATGAGGATTGATGATTGAGGATTGAAGTTTGAGGATTGTGGAATGAGAACTGAGGATTCAGGATTGAGGATTGAGAATTGAGGAATGAGGATTGAGGATTGAGGGTTGAGAATTGAGGGTACCAGATTGACAATTCGGTATTGATGACCGAGTATTTGGCACTGATGACTGAGGGTTGAGGATTGCGTGTTGAGGATTGAGGATTGAGGATTCAGGATTGATGATTGAGGATTGAAGTGTGAGGATTGAGGAATGAGAACTGAGGATCGAGGATTGAGGATTGAGGGTTGAGGATTGACGATTGAGGAATGAGGACTGAGGATTGAGGATTGAGGATTGAGGAATGAGGATTGAGCATTGATGATTGAGGATTGAAGTGTGAGGATTGAGGAATGAGAACTGAGGATCGAGGATCGAGGATTGAGTATTGAGGATTAAAGATTGATGTTTGAGAATAGATGATTGAAGATTGATGACTGAGGGTTGAGGATTGAGTGTTGAGGATTGATGTTTGATGATTGGGATTTGAAGATTGAAGATTATGTATTGAGCATTGTAAGCAGAGGATTGACGATATTCTATTGAGGATTGAGAATTATGAATTGAGAATTGAGAATTGAGGACTGAGGGTTGAGGACTGAGTATTGAGGATTGAGCATTGAGGATTGATGGTTAAGGACTGAGGGTTGGGAATTGAGGATTGAGGATTTCGAATTGAGTATTTAGGTTTGAGGATTCAGATTTGAATTTTCAGGATTGATGATTGAGTCTCGAAAACTGAGAATTGAGGGTATACTAATGAGGATTGACTGTTGAGGATTGATGATCTAGGTTTGAGGATTCAGATTTGAATTTTCAGGATTGATGATTGAGTCTTGAAAACTGAGAATTGAGGATATTCAAATGAGGATTGACTGTTGAGGATTGAGGATTGAGAAATGAGGATTGATGGTTGAGGATTGTGGGTTGAAGGTTGAGGGTTCAGGTTTGAGTGATGAGGATTTAGTACTGATCATTGAGGATTGAGTGTTGTGAATTGAGGATTAAGCATTGCATATTGAGGATTGAAGTTTAAGGACTGAGGATTGAGGACAGAGGATTGAGGATTGTGGATTGAGGATTGAGCATTGAGGATTGAGGATTGAGGATTGAGGATTGAAGGTTGAGGACAGAGTGTTGAGGATTGAGTGTCGAAGATTGACGTTTGAGGATAGATATCTGAATGTTGAAGATTATGGATTGAGTATTGGAAACTGAGTACTGAGTATACTCTGTTGAGAATTGACAATTGAAGATTGAGGTTTGAAGACTGAGGATTGAGGATTGAGGATTGAGGATTGAGGACTGAGGTTTGAGAATTGAGGATTTAGGTTTGTGTATTCAGATTTGAGTTTTGAGGATTGAGGATTGAGTATTGAAAACTGACAACTGAGGATATTCTTATGAGGATTGACTGTTGAAAATTGAGGATTGAGGAATGACGATTGATGGTTGAGGATTGAGGACTGAAGGCTGAGTATTCAGGATTGAGTGTTGAGGATTGAGTACTGATAATTAAGGATTGAGTGTTGTGAATTGAGGGTTGAGCATTGAATATTGAGTATTGAAGCTTGAGAACTGAGGATTGAGGACTAAGGATTGAGGATTGGGGATTGAGGATTGAGCACTGAGTACTGAGGATTATAGTTTGAGGACTGAAGATTGAGGATTGAGGATTGAGGATTGAGGATTGGGTATTGGGGGTGTAGGATCGAAGGTTGAGGAGTGAGGATCGAGGATTGAGGATTCAAGACTGAGAATTGAGAATATTGTATTGAGGATTGAGGATTGAGTATAGAAGTTGGAGTATTCAGGGTTAAGGATTGAGGATTGATGATTGAGGAATGAGTGTTGAGGGTTGAGGATTGGGGATTGAGGACTGAGCATTGAGGATTGAGGCTTGAGGATTGAGGATTGAGGATTGAGGACTGAGTGTTGAGGGTTGAGTGTCGAAGATTGACGTTTGAGGATAGATATTTGAATATTGAAGATTATGGATTGAGTATTGGAAACTGAGAATTGAGTATATTCTGTTGAGAATTGACAATTGAAGAATGAGCTTTGAAGACTGAGGATTGAGGATTGAGGATTGAGGATTGAGGACTGAGGATTGAGAATTGTGGATTTAGGTTTGTGTATTCAGATTTGAGTTTTGAGGATTGAGGATTGAGTTTTGAAAACTGAGAATTGAGGATATTCTTATGAGGATTGACTGTTGAGAATTGAGGATTGAGGAATGACGATTGATGGTTGAGGATTGAGGACAGATGGCTGAGTATTCAGGATTGAGTGTTGAGGATTGAGTACTGATAATTGAGGATTGAGTGTTGTGAATTGAGGCTTGAGCATTGAATATTGAGTATCGAAGCTTGAGAACTGAGGATTGAGGACTAAGGATTGAGGATTGGGGATTGAGGATTGAGCACTGAGTACTGAGGATTATAGTTTGAGGACTGAAGATTGAGGATTGAGGATTGAGGATTGAGGATTGGGTATTGGGGGTGTAGGATCGAAGGTTGAGGAGTGAGGATCGAGGATTGAGGATTCAAGACTGAGAATTGAGAATATTGTATTGAGGATTGAGGATTGAGGATTGAGGTTGGTGTATTCAGGGTTGAGGATTGAGGATTGATGATTGAGGAATGAGAGTTGAGGGTTGAGGATTGAGGGTTGAGGATTGAGGATTGAAGATTGAAGTTTGAGAATTGATGATTGAAGATTGAAGACTGAGGGTTGAGGATTGAGTGTTGAGAATTGATGCTTGATGATTGAGATTTGAAGATTGTAGATTATGGATTGAGTATTGCAAGCCGAGTATTGGCGATATTATATTGAGGATTGAGAATTGAGAATTGAGGATTGAGGACTGAGGATTGAGGATACAAGACTGAGAATTGAGAATATTGTACTGAAGATTGAGGACTGACGATTGAACATTGACGATTGAGGTTTGAGGATTGAGATATGAATATTGAAGATTGAGGATTGCGTATTGAAAACAGGGAAATGAGGATATTCTAATGAGGATTGAGATTTGAATATTGAAGATTGAGGATTGCGTATTGAAAGCAGAGAAATGAGGATATTCTAATGAGGATTGAGCATTGACTATTGAAGATTGAAGTTTGAGGACTGAGGATTGAGGATTGAGTATTGAGTATTGAATATTGAGGGTTGAGAATTGAGAGTTAAGGATTCCGGATTCCTGTTTGAGGACTGGAAATTGATGTTTGAAAGTTAATGTTTCTAGATTGAGGATTGATATTTGAGGATTGAGGATTGAGGATTGAAGATTGAGGACTGAGTGTTGAGGATTGAGTATTGGGGTTTGAGGTTTGAGGATTGAGATTTGAATATTGAAGATTGAGGATTGAGAATTGAAAACTGAGAGTTGAGGCTATTTTATTGAGGATTGGAGATTGAGGATTGATGATTGAGGACTGTAGATTGATGGTTGAGGATTGAGGATTGAAGATTGAGGGTGCAGGATTGAGGATTGGGGACTAAGGCCTGAGAGTTGATGATTGAGTGTCGTGAATTGAGTATTGAGCATTGAATATTGAGGATTGGACCTTGAGGACTGAGGATTGAGGATTGAAGATTCAGGATTGGGGATTGAAGATTGAGGATTGAGGATTGAGGATTGTGGATTGAGGTTGATATATTGAGGATTGAGGATTGGGTATTGAAGATTGTTTGACCGAGGGTTGAGGATTGAGTGTTGAGAATTGATGTTTGTGGATGGAGATCAGAAAGTTGAAGATTGTGGATTGAGCATAGAAAACAGAGAATTGGTGATATTCTGTTGAGGATTGAGAATTGAGGATTATGGATTGAGTATTGAGGATTGCGGGTTGAGGATTGAAGTGTGAGGATTGAGGATTGTGGACTGAGGGTTGAGGATTGAGTATTGTTGACTGAGGTTTGAGGATTGAAGGTATACAATAGTGTATTATTGTTCCATGTTTGAGAATTCAGGTTGATGTTTGAGGATTGAGGATTGATAATTGAGGATTGAGGATTCAGGATTGAAGACAGACAATTGTGGACTGAGCGTTCAGGATTGAGCATTGAATATTCAGGATTGAGGACACATCAAAGTCCTCAACCATCAATCCTCAGCCGTCAACCCTCAATATTCAATCCTCAATACTCAGTCCTCTATACTCAATTCTCAAACCTCAATCCTCAGTTCTCAAACCTCAATCCTCATACCTCAGTCCTCAATCCTCAAACCTCATACCTCAATATTCAAACATCAATCCTCAGTCCTAAATCTTCAATCATCAATCCTCATTCCTCAATACTCAATCCTCAACCGTCCGTCCTCAATCCTTTATCCTGAATGATCAAACCACAGTCGACAAACCTCAATCCCGAATATTCAGTGCTCAATCCTCAATCCTCAGTCGTCAATCCTCAATCTTCCGTTCTCAATCCTCAATCCTCAAATATCAATCCTCAATCATCAATCTCCAACCGCAATCCTCAATTTTGAAGCATCAACCTTCAAACATCAATCCTCAACCCTCAAACAGGAATCCGCAATCCTTAATTCTCAATTCTCAACCCACAATATTCAATACTCAATACTCAACCCTCAACCCTGAATCCTCAACCCTCAATCCTCAATTCTCAATCCTCAATCCTCAATTCACAATCGTCAACCTTCAATATAATATTCTCTATTCTCAGTCATGAACACTCAGTCCCCAATCCTCAATTTTCAAATCCCAATCCTGAAACCTCAAACCTCAAATTTCAAACGTCAATCCTCAATATTCAAACGTCAAACCTCAACTCTCAACCTCAGTCCTCAATCCCCAATCCTCAAACCTCAATCTTCAAACATCAATCCTCAATCCTCAATTTTCTATCATCAATCCTCAAACCTCAATACCCAATCCTCAATCCTCAATCCTAATTTCTCAATTCTCAACAGAATACCCTCAACTTACAGTTTCCAATACTCAATCCACAATCTTCAAACTTCAAATCTCTATCCTCAATCCTCATACTTCAGTTCTCAATACTGAACCCCCAGTACTCAACCCTCAATCTTCAGTCCTCAATTCACAATCCTCAATTATCAATCCTCAATCCTCAAACTTCAACCTCAATTCTCATTCTTGAAACATCAATACACAATCCTCAATATTCAATACTCAAACCTCAATCCTCAATACTCAATCCTCAGTATACAATAGAATATCCTCAATGCTCAGTTTTCAATACTCAACCCTCAATGTTCAGTATTCAAATCTCAATCCTCAAACCTCAATCCTCAATGCTCAATCCTCAAACCACAATCCTCAACCCTGAGTTCTCAATCCTCAATCGTCAATGCTCAAACCTCAGTCCTCAAATCTCAATCCTCAATCTTCAATCTTCGGTCCTCAATCTGCAGCTATCAATCCTCAATCCTCAATCCTCAATCCTCAATCCTCAATCCTCAGTCCACAAACTTGAATTCTCAATATTCAATGCGCAATACTCAGTTCACATCACTCAATCCTCAATTATCAGTACTCAATTCTCAGTCCTCAATACTGGATCCTGAATCTTCAATCCTCGATCCTCAACCATCAATCCTCAATACTCTATACTCAACACGCACTCCTCAATATTCAATCCTCAATCCTCAATCCACAATTCTCAGTTCTCTATCATCAATCCTCAGACCTCAAACATCAATACTCAACACTCAGTCCTCGTCCTCAATCCACAACCCACAATCCTCAATCCTCAATCTTCAATCATCAACATTCAATCTTCTATCCTCAATCCTCAATCCTCAATCCTCAATCCTCAATCCTCAATGTTCAATCCTCAATCCTGAATCCTCAGTCCTGAATCCTCAATCTTCGGGCCCTGAGTCCTCAGCAGTCAGTTGTCAATCCTCAGTCCTCAATAGAATATCCTCAATTCACAGTTTTCAATACTCAATACTCAATCTGCAATCCTCAATACTCAATCTTCAATCCTCAATCCTCTGTCCTCAAACCTCATTCCTTAATCTTCAATCCTCAATACTCAATCTTCAATCCTCAATCCTCAGTCCTCAATCCTCAATCCTCAATCCTCAATCTTCAATCCTCAATACTCAATCTTCAACCCTCAATCCTCTGTCCTCAATCCTCGAGTCTCAGTCCTCAATCCTCAATCTTCAATCCTCAATACTCAATCTTCAATCCTCAATCCTCAGTCCTCAATCCTCAAGTCTCAGTCCTCAATCCTCAATCCTCAATCCTCAAAGCTCAATCCTCAATGTCATTCATCGTCCTGAATCCTCAACACTCAATCCTCAATCCTCAACCTTCAATCCTCAATCCTCAATTCTCAATCCTCAATACTTAACCATCAATCCTCAATTCTCAATACTCAATAGAATATCCTGAATTCGCAGGATTCAATACTCAAACCTCAATCCTCAACCCTCAGACCTCATCCTCCATCCTCGATCCTCAATCCTCAATCCTCAATCTTCAATCCTCAATACTCAACCTTCAATCTTCAATCCTCAATCCTCAATCCTCAATCCTCAATCCTCAATCCTCAGTCATCAATCCTCAATCCTCAATCCTCAATGTTCAATCCTCAATACCCAATCCTCAATCTTCAAACCTCAATCCCCAATCCTCAATCCTCAATCCTCAATCCTCAGTCCTCACCCTCAGTCCTCATCCTCAGTTCTCAATTCTCAATCCTCAATCCTCAATCCTCAACCTTCAATCCTCAATAATCAATCTCCAATCCTAGATCCTCAATTCCCAATCCTCAATCCTTAATCCTCAATCTTCAACCCTCAATCCCCAGTCCTCAATCTTCAATCCTCAACGCTCAATACAAAATCCTCAATCCTCAGTCCTCAATCCTCAATCCTCAATCCTTATACATCAATCCTCAACCGTCAGTCCTCGTCATCAATCCTCAAACCTCAATACTCAATCATCAATACTCAATATTCAATCCTCAATCCTCAATCCTCAATACTCAATCCTCAATTCTCAATCCTCAATCCCTAATCCTCAATCCTCAATCCTCAGTCTTCAATCCTCAATACTCAATCTTCAATCCTCAATCCTCAACCCTCAATCCTCAATTCTCAGTTCTCAATCCTCAATCCTCAGACCTCAAACATCAATACTCAACACTCAGTCCTCGTCCTCAATCCACAACCCTCAATCATCAATACTCAATCTTCAATCATCAATATTCAATCTTCAATCCTCAATCCTCAATCCTCAATCCTCAATCCTCAATCCTCAAAGTTCAATCCTCAATACCCAATCCTCAATTTCCAATCCTCAATCCCCAATCCTCAATCCTCAATCCTCAATCCTCAGTCCTCAATCTTCAATCCTCAATCCTCAATTCTCAATCCTCAATCCTCAATCCTCAATCGTCAGTCTTCAATCCTCAATACTCAATCTTGAATCCTCAATCCTCAGTCCTCAATCCTGAAGTCTCAGTCCACAATCCTCAATCTTCAATCCTCAATCCTCAAAGCTCAATCCTCAACGTCAGTCCTCGTCCTCAATCCTCAACGCTCAATCCTCAATCCTCAATCTTCAATCATCAATACTCATTTTTCAATCCTCAATCCTCAATCCTCAATCCTCAATCTTCAATCCTCAATACTCAATCTTCAATCCTCAATCCTCAATCCTCAATCCTCAATCCTCAATCCTCAATCCTCAATCCTCAATCCTCAACCTTCAATCCTCAATACTCAATCTTCAATCCTCAATCCTCAGTACTCAAACCTCAATTCTGAATCCTCAACACTGAATCCTCAATCTTCAGCTCTCAGTCCTCAACAATCAGTTGTCAGTCCTCAATCCTCAATAGAATATCCTCAATTCACAGTTTTCAATACTCAATACTCAATCTGCAATCATCAAATCACTATCCACAAACATCAATTCTCATCACTCAGCCCTCAACACTCAGACCTCAATGTTCAGTCCTCAATCCTGAACTCCCGATCTTCAATCCTCAATACTGAATCTTCAATCCTCAATCCCCAATCCTCAATCTTCAATCCTCAATACTCAATCTTCAATACTCAATCCACAATCCTCAACCCTCAATCCTTAATTCTCAATCATCAATCCTCAATCTTCAATACTCAATGCTCAATCCTCAATTCTCAATCCTCAATACTCAACCATCAATCCTCAATTCTCAATACTCAATAGAATATCCTGAATTCGCAGGATTCAATACTCAAACCTCAAACCTCAGACCTCAGCCCTCATCCTCCATCCTCGATTCTCAATCCTCAATCCTCAATCTTCAATCCTCAATACTCAACCTTCAATCTTCAATCCTCAATCCTCAATCCTCAATCCTCAATCCTCAATCCTCAGTCATCAATCCTCAATATTCAATACTCTATCGTTAATCCGCTGTCCTCAACCCTCAACCCTCAACCCTCGTTCCTCAAACCTCATTCCTCAACCCTCAGTCCTCATCCTCAGTTCTCAATTCTCAATCCTCAATCCTCAATCCTCAACCTTCAATCCTCAATAATCAATCTCCAATCCTAGGTCCTCAATCCCCAATCCTCAATCCTTAATCCTCAATCTTCAACCCTCAATCACCAGTCCTCAATCTTCAATCCTCAATGCTCAATCCAAAATCCTCTATCCTCAGTCCTCAATCCTCAATCCTCAATCCTCAAACCTCAATCCTCAACCGTCAGTCCTCGTCCGCAATCCTCAACCCTCAATACTCAATCGTCAATACTCAATCTTCAATCCTCAATCCTCAATCCTCAATCCTGAATTCTCAATCCTCAATCCTCAATCCTTAATCCTCAATCCTCAATCCTCAATATTCAATCCTCAATACTCAATGTTCAATCCTCAAACCTCAATCCTCAATCCTCAATTCTCTATTCTCAATCCTCAATCCTCAGACCTCAAACATCAATAATCAACACTCAGTCCTCGTCCTCAATCCACAACCCTCAATCATCAATCCTCAATCTTCAATCATCAAGATTCAATCTTCAATCCTCAATCCTCAATCCTCAATCCTCAATCCCCAATCCTCAATCCTCAACCCTCAATCCTCAGTCCTCAAACCTCAATCCTGAATCCTCAATCCTGAATCCTCAATCTTCAGCCCTGAGTCCTCAACAGTCAGTTGTCAATCCTCAGTCCTCAATAGAATATCCTCAATTCACTGTTTTCAATACTCAATACTCAATCTGCAATCTTCAAATCTCTTTCCACAAACAACAATTCTCATCACTCAACCCTCAATACTCAGTCCCCAATCCTCAATCTTCAATACTCAATCCTCAATCCTCAATCCTGAATCTTCAACCTTCAATCCTCAATACTCAATCTTCAATCCTCAATCCTCAATCCTCAAATCTCAATCCTCAACAGTCGGTCTTCAATCCTCAATACTCAATCTTCAATCCTCAATCCTCAACCCTCAATCCTCAATCCTCATTCTTCAATAATCAATACCCAATCCTCAATCTTCAATCCTCAATCCTCAATCCTCAATTCTCAATCCTCAACCCTAAGTCCTAAGTCCTCAAACCTCAATCCTCAACCCTCAGCCCTCATCCTCAATACTCAATCCTCAATCCTCAATCCTCAATCTTCGATCCTCAATACTCAATCTTCAATCTTCAATCCTCAATGCTCAGTCCTCAATCCTCAATCCTCAATCCTCAATCCTCAATATTCAATCCTCAATACTCAATCTTCAATTCCCAGTCCTCAATCCTCAATCCTCAATCTGGAATCCTCAATAATCGATCTCTAATCCTAGATCCTCAATCCCCAATCCTCAATCCTTAATCCTCAATCTTCAACCCTAAATCCACAGTCCTCAATCTTCAGTCCTCAATGCTGAATCCAAAACCCTCAATCCTCAGTCCTCAGTCCTCAATCCTCAATCCTCAAACCTCAATCCTCAATCCTCAATCCTCAATGCTCAATCCTCAATCCTCAATCCTCAATACTTAATCCTCAATCCTCAATCCTCTATCTTCAATCCTCAATACTCAATCTTCAATCATCAATCCTCATTCCTCAACCCTCAGTCCTCATTCTCAGTTCTCAATTCTCAATCCTCAATCCTCAATCCTCAACCTTCAATCCTCAATAATCAATCTCCAGTCCTAGATCCTCAATTCCCAATCCTCAATCCTTAATCCTCAATCTTCAACCCTCAGTCCCCAGTCCTCAATCTTCAATCCTCAATGCTCAATACAAAATCCTCAATCCTCAGTCCTCAATCCTCAATCCTCAATCCTCAAACCTCAATCCTCAAACGTTAGTCCTCGTCCTCAATCCTCAACCCTCGATACTCAATCATCAATACTCAATCTTCAATCCTCAATCCTCAATCCTCAATCCTCAATCCTCAATACTCAATCCTCAGTCCTCAAACCTCAATCCTGAATCCTCAATCCTTAACCCTCAATCTTCAGCCCTGATTCCTCAGCAGTCAGTTGTCAATACACAGTCCTCAATAGAATGTCCTCAATTCACAGTTTTCAATACTCAATACTCAATCTGCCATCTTCAAATCTCTATCCACAAACATCAATCCTCATCACTCAACCCTCAGCACTCAGTCCCCAATCCTCAATCTTCAATCCTCAATCCTCAATCCTCAATCCTCAATCTTCAAACTTCAATCCTCAATACTCAATCTTCAATCCTCAATCCTCAATCCTCAACCCTCAGTCCTCAAACCTCAATCCTGAATCCTCAACCCTGAATCCTCAATGTTCAATCCTCAATACCCAATCCTCAATTTCCAATCCTCAATCCCCAATCCTCAATCCTCAACCCTCAATCCTCAGTCCTCAAACCTCAATCCTGAATCCTCAATCCTGAATCCTCAATCTTCAGCCCTGAGTCCTCAACAGTCAGTTGTCAATCCTCAGTCCTCAATAGAATATCCTCAATTCACTGTTTTCAATACTCAATACTCAATCTGCAATCTTCAAATCTCTTTCCACAAACAACAATTCTCATCACTCAACCCTCAATACTCAGTCCCCAATCCTCAATCTTCAATACTCAATCCTCAATCCTCAATCCTGAATCTTCAACCTTCAATCCTCAATACTCAATCTTCAATCCTCAATCCTCAATCCTCAAATCTCAATCCTCAACAGTCGGTCTTCAATCCTCAATACTCAATCTTCAATCCTCAATCCTCAACCCTCAATCCTCAATCCTCATTCTTCAATCCTCAATACCCAATCCTCAATCTTCAATCCTCAATCCTCAATCCTCAATTCTCAATCCTCAACCCTAAGTCCTAAGTCCTCAAACCTCAATCCTCAACCCTCAGCCCTCATCCTCAATACTCAATCCTCAATCCTCAATCCTCAATCTTCGATCCTCAATACTCAATCTTCAATCTTCAATCCTCAATGCTCAGTCCTCAATCCTCAATCCTCAATCCTCAATCCTCACTATTCAATCCTCAATACTCAATCTTCAATTCCCAGTCCTCAATCCTCAATCCTCAATCTGGAATCCTCAATAATCAATCTCTAATCCTAGATCCTCAATCCCCAATCCTCAATCCTTAATCCTCAATCTTCAACCCTAAATCCACAGTCCTCAATCTTCAGTCCTCAATGCTGAATCCAAAATCCTCAATCCTCAGTCCTCAATTATCAATTCTCAATCCTCAATCCTCAGACCTTAAACATCAATACTCAACACTCAGTCCTCGTTCTCAATCCACAACCCTCAATCATCAATCCTCACTCTTCAATCATCAATATTCAATCTTCAATCATCAATCCTCAATCCTCAATCCTCAATCCTCAATCCTCAATGTTCAATCCTCAATTCCCAATCCCCAATCTTCAATTCTCAATCCTCAATACTCAATCTTCAATCCTCAATCCTCAATACTCAATCCTCAATCCTCAATCCTCAATCGTCAGACTTCAATCCTCAATACTCAATCTTCAAACCTCAATCCTCAATCCTCAATCCTCAATCCTCAATCCTCATTCTTCAATCCTCAACACCCAATCGTCAGTCTTCAATCCTCAATCCTCAATCCTCAATTCTCAATCCTCAACCATAAGTCTTATGTAATCAAACCTCAATCCTCAACCCTCTGCCCTCATCCTCAATACTCAATCCTCAATCCTCAATCCTCAATCCTCAATCTTCAATCCTCAATACTCAATCTTCAATCTTCAATCCTCAATCCTCAATACTCAATCCTCAAATCCTCAACCCTCAATACTCAATATTCAACCCTCAATACTCAATCTTCAATTCCCAATCCTCAATCCTCAATCCTCAATCTTGTGTCCTAAATAATCAATCTCCAATCCTAGATCCTCAATCCCCAATCCTCAATCCTTAATCCTCAATCTTCAACCCTAAATCCCCAGGCCTCAATCTTCAATCCTCAATGCTCAATCCAAAATCCTCTATCCTCAGTCCTCAGTCCTCAATCCTCAATCCTCAATCCTCAAACCTCAATCCTCAGTCGTCAGTCCTCGTCCTCAATCCTCAAACCATCAATACTCAATCATCAATACTCAATCTTCAATCCTCAATCCTCTATCCTCTATCCACAATCCTCAATCCTCAATACCCAATCCTTAATCCTCAATCCTCAATACTCAATCTTCAATCCTCAATACTCAATCTTGAATCCTCAATCCTCAATCCTCAATCCTCAACTCTCAATTCTCAATCCTCAATCCTCAGACCTTAAACATCAATACTCAACACTCAGTCCTCGACCTCAATCCACAACCCTCAATCATCAATCCTCAACCTTCAATCATCAATATTCAATCTTCAATCCTCAATCCTCAATCCTCAATCCTCAATCCTGAATCCTCAATCCTCAATGTTCAATCCTCAATACCCAATCCTCAATCTTCAGTCTTCAATCCTCAATCCTCAATCCTCAATCCTCAATCCTCAGTCCTCAAACCTCAATCCTGAATCCTCAATCCTGAATCCTCAATCTTCAGCCTTCAATCCTCAATACTCAATCTTCAATCCTCAATCCTCAATCCTCAATCCTCAATCCTCAATCCTCAATCCTCAATACTCAATCCACAATCCTCAATCGTCAGTCTTCAATACTCGGTCCCCAATCCTCAATCTTCAATCCTCAACCCTCAATCCTCATTCCTCAATCCTCAATCCTCAATCCTCAATCTTCAATCCTGAATACTCAATCTTCAATCCTCAATCCTCAATCATCAATCCTCAATCCTCAATCCTCAATCCTCAATCCTCAATATTCAATCCTCAATACTCAATCTTCAATTCTCAATCATCAATCCTCAATCCTCAATCTTGAATCCTCAATAATCAATCTCCAATCCTAGAACCTCAATCCCCAATCCTCAATCCTTAGTCCTCAACCTTCAATCCTCAATCCCCAGTCCTCAATCTTCAATCCTCAATGCTCCGTCCTCAATCCTCAATAACCAATCCTCAATCTTCAGCCCTCAATCCTCAATCCTCAATCCTCAATCCTCAATCCTCAATCCTCAGTCCTCAAACCTCAATACTCAGTCCCCAATCCTCAATATTCAATCCTCAATCCTAAGTCTCCAATCCTCAATTTCAGCCTTCAATCCTCAATACTCAATCTTCAACCCTCAACCCTCAATCCTCAATCCTCAATCGTCAGTCTTCAATCCTCAATACTCAATCTTCAATCCTCAATACTCAATCCTCAATCCTCAATCCTCAATCTCCAATCCTCAGTACCCAATCCTCAATATTCAATCCTCAATCCTCAATCCTCAATTCTCAATCCACAAACCTCAGTCCTCAGTCCTCAAACCTCAGCCCTCAGCCCTCAGCCCTCATCCTCAATCCTCAACCCTCAATCCTCAATCCTCAATCTTCAATCCTCAATACTCAATCTTCAATCCTCTATACTCAGTCCTCGATCCTCAATCTTCAATCCTCATTCCCCAATCCTCAATCTTCAATCCTCAATTCTCAATACTCAATAGAATATCCTGCATTCGCAGGATTCAATACTCAAACCTCAATCCTCAACCCTCAGCCCTCATCCCCCATTCTCGATCCTCAATCCTCAATACTCAATCTTCAACCCTCAATACACAACCTTCAATCTTGAATCCTCAATGCTCAATCCTCAATCCTCAATCCTGAATCCTCAGCCATCAATCCTCAATATTAAATACTCAATCGTCAATCCGCAGTCCTCAATCCTCAATCCTCAATCCTCGTTCCTCAAACCTCATTCCTCAACCATCCGTCCGCATCCTCAGTTCTCAATTCTCAATCCTCAATCCTCAATCCTCAATCTTCAATCCTCAATAATCAATCTCCAATCCTAGATCCTCAATCCCCAATGCTCGATCCTTAATCCTCAATCTTCAACCCTCAATCCCCAGTCCTCAATCTTCAGTCCTCAATCCTCAATCCTCAATCCTCAATCCTCAATCCTCAATCTTCAATTCTCAATACTCAATCTTCAACCTTCAATCCTCAATCCTCAATACTCAATCCTCAATCCTCAATCCTCAATCCTCAATATTCAATCCTCAATACTCAATCTTCGATTCTCAATCCTCAATCCTCAATCCTCAATCTTGAATCCTCAATAATCAATCGCCAATCCTAGATCCTCAATCCCCAATCCTCAATCTTTAATCCTCAATCTACAATCCTCAATCCCCAGTCCTCAATCTTCAATCCTCAATGCTCAATCCTCAATCCTCAGGTCTCAGTCCTCAATCCTCAATCCTCAACCTTCAAACCTCAATCCTCAACCGTCAGTCCTCGTCCTCAATTCTCAACCCTCAATCCTCAATCCTCAATCCTCAATCTTCAATCATCAATACACAATCTTCAATCCTCAATCCTCAATCCTCAATACTCAATCCTCAATCCTCAATATTCAACACACAACCCTCAACCATCAATCCTCAATACTCAGTCCTCTCTCTTCAATCCTCCATCCTCAACCCTCAATCCTCAGGCGTCAATCCTCAATCCTCAATCCTCAACACTCAATCGTCGGTCCTCAAACCTCAATCCCGAATCCTCAATCCTGAATCCTCAACCTTCAGACCTCAGTCCTCAAAAATCAATTGTCAATCCTCAATCCTCAGTCCTCAAACCTCAATCCTGAATCCTCAATCCTGAATCCACAATCTTCGGCCCCTGAGTCCTCAGCAGTCAGTTGTCAATCCTCAGTCCTCAATAGAATATCCTCAATTCACAGCTTTCAATACTCATTACTCAATCTGCAATCTTCAAATCTCTATCCACAAACATCAATTCTCATCACTCAACCCTCAAAACTCAGTCCCCAATCCTCAATATTCAATCCTCAATCCTCAATCCTCAATCCTCAATCTTCAGCCTTCAATCCTCAATACTCAATCTTCAATCCTCAATCCTCAATCCTCAATCCTCAGTCCTCAATCCTCAATCGTCAGTCTGCAATCCTCAATCCTCAATCCTCAATCCTCAATCTTCAATCCTCAGCACTCAATCTTCAATCCTCAATCCTCAGTCCTCAGTCCTCACTTCTCAATTCTCAATCCTCAATCCTCAGACCTCGAACATCAATATTCAACACTCAGTCCTTGTCCTCAATCCTCAACCCTCAATCATCAATCCTCAACATTCAATCATCAATATTCAATCTTCAATCCTCAATCCTCAATCCTCAATCCTCAATCCTCAATCCTCAATCCTCAAAGTTCAATCCTCTATACCCAATCCTCAATTTCCAATCCTCAATCCCCAATCCTCAATCCTCAATCCTCAATTCTCAGTCCTCAATCTTCAATCCTCAATCCTCAATTCTCAGTCCTCAAACCTCAATCCTCAAACCTCATTCCTCAACCCTCAGTCCTCATTCTCCGTTCTCAATTCTCAATCCTCAATCCTCAATCCTCAATCCTCAACCTTCAATCCTCAAAAATCAATCTCCAGTCCTAGATCCTCAATTCCCAATCCTCAATCCTTAATCCTCAATCTTCAACCCTCGGTCCCCAGTCCTCAATATTCAATCCTCAATGATCAATACAAAATCCTCAATCCTCGGTCCTCAATCCTCAATCCTCAATCCTCAAACCTCAATCCTCAACCGTCAGTCCTCGTCCTCAATCCTCAACCCTCGATACTCAATCATCAATACTCAACCTTCAATCCTCAATCCTCAATCGTCAATCCTCAATCCTCAATCCTCAGTCCTCAAACCTCAATCCTGAATCCTCAATCCTTAATCCTCAATCTTCAGCCCTGAGTCCTCAGCAGTCGGTTGTCAATACTCAGTCCTCAATAGAATGTCCTCAATTCACAGTTTTCAATACTCAATACTCAATCTGCAATCTTCAAATCTCTATCCTCAAACATCAATTCTCATCACTCAGCCCTCAACACTCAGTCCTCAATGTTCAATCCTGAATCCTCAACCCTCATCTTCAATCCTCAATACTGAATCTTCAATCCTCAGTCCCAAATCCTCAATCTTTAATCCTCAATCCTCAATTCTCAATCCTCAATACTCATTCTTCAATCCTCAATACCCAATCATCAATCTTCAATCCTCAATCACCAATCCTCAATTCTCAATCCTCTACCCTCTGTCCTTAGCCCTCAAACCTCAATCCTCAACCCTCAGCCCTCATCCTCAATCCTCAATCCTCAATGCTCAATCCTCGGTATTCAATCCTCAATACTCAATCTTCAATCCTCAATCCTCAGTCCTCAATCCTCAATTTTCGATCCTCAGTCCCCAATCCTCAATGTTCAATTCTCAATACTCAATCCTCAATCCTCAATCCTCAATCCTCAATCTTCAATCCTCAATACTCAATCTTCAATCCTCAATCCTCATCCTCAATCCTCAGTCCTCGAACCTCAATCTTCAATCCTCAGTCTCCAATCCTCAATCTTCAATCCTCAATTCTCAATACTCAATAGAATATCCTGCATTCGCAGGATTCAATACTCAAACCTCAATCCTCAATCGTCAGTCCTCGTCCTCAATCCTCAACCATCAATACTCAATCATCAATACTCAATCTTCAATCCTCAATCCTCAATCCTCAATCCACAATCCTCAATCCTCAATCCTCAATCCTTAATCCTCAATCCTCAATCCTCTATCTTCAATCCTCAATACTCAATCTTCAACCCTCAATCCTCAATCGTCAATCCTCAATCCTCAATCCTCAGTCCCCAAACCTCAATCCTGAATCCTCAATCCTTAATCCTCAATCTTCAGCCCTGAGTCCTCAGCAGTCAGTTGTCAATACTCAGTCCTCAATAGAATGTCCTCAATTCACAGTTTTCAATACTCAATACTCAATCTGCCATCTTCAAATCTCTATCCACAAACATCAATTCTCATCACTCAACCCTCAGCACTCAGTCCCCAATCCTCAACCCTCAATCCTCAATCCTCAATCTTCAATCCTCAATACTCAATCTTCAATCCTCTATACTCAGTCCTCGATCCTCAATCTTCAATCCTCATTCCCCAATCCTCAATCTTCAATCCTCAATTCTCAATACTCAATAGAATATCCTGCATTCGCAGGATTCAATACTCAAACCTCAATCCTCAATCCTCAATCTTCAATCCTCAATACTCAATCTTCAATCCTCTATACTCAGTCCTCGATCCTCAATCTTCAATCCTCATTCCCCAATCCTCAATCTTCAATCCTCAATTCTCAAAACTCAATAGAATATCCTGCATTCGCAGGATTCAATACTCAAACCTCAATCCTCAACCCTCAGCCCTCATCCCACATTCTCGATCCTCAATCCTCAATACTCAATCTTCAACCCTCAATACACAACCTTCAATCTTGAATACTCAATGCTCAATCCTCAATCCTCAATCCTCAATCCTCAGCCATCAATCCTCATTATTAAATACTCAATCGTCAATCCGCAGTCCTCAATCCTCAATCCTCAATCCTCGTTCCTCAAACCTCATTCCTCAACCATCCGTTCGCATCCTCAGTTCTCAATTCTCAATCCTCAATCCTCAATCCTCAATCTTCAATCCTCAATAATCAATCTCCAATCCTAGATCCTCAATCCCCAATCCTCGATCCTTAATCCTCAATCTTCAACCCTCAATCCCCAGTCCTCAATCTTCAGTCCTCAATCCTCAATCCTCAATCCTGAATCCTCAATCCTCAATCTTCAATTCTCAATACTCAATCTTCAACCCTCAATCCTCAATCCTCAATACTCAATCCTCAATCCTCAATCCTCAATCCTCAATATTCAATCCTCAATACTCAATCCTCAAGTCTCAGTCCTCAATCCTCAATCCTCAATCTTCAAACCTCAATCCTCAACCGTCAGTACTCGTCCTCAATCCTCAACCCTCAATCCTCAATCCTCAATCCTCAATCTTCAATCATCAATACACAATCTTCAATCCTCAATCCTCAATCCTCAATCCTCAATCCTCAATCCTCAATCCTCAATATTCAACACACAACCCTCAACCATCAATCCTCAATACTCAGTCCTCTCTCTTCAATCCTCCATCCTCAACCCTCAATCCTCAGGCGTCAATCCTCAATCCTCAATCCTCAACACTCAATCCTCAGTCCTCAAACCTCAATCCCGAATCCTCAATCCTGAATCCTCAACCTTCAGACCTCAGTCCTCAAAAATCAATTGTCAATCCTCAATCCTCAGTCCTCAAACCTCAATGCTGAATCCTCACTCCTGAATCCTCAATCCTCGGTCCCTGAGTCCTCAGCAGTCAGTTGTCAATCCTCAGTCCTCAATAGAATATCCTCAATTCACAGTTTTCAATACTCAATACTCAATCTGCAATCTTCAAATCTCTATCCACAAACATCAATCCTCATCACGCAACCCTCAACACTCAGTCCCCAATCCTCAATATTCAATCCTCAATCCTCAATCCTCAATCCTCAATCCTCAATCTTCAGCCTTCAATCCTCAACACTCAATCTTCAATCCTCAATCTTCAATCCTCAATAATCAATCTCCAATCCTAGATCCTCAATCCCCAATCCTCGATCCTTAATCCTCAATCTTCAACCCTCAATCCCCAGTCCTCAATCTTCAGTCCTCAATCCTCAATCCTCAATCCTCAATCCTCAATCCTCAATCTTCAATTCTCAATACTCAATCTTCAACCCTCAATCCTCAATCCTCAATACTCAATCCACAACCCTCAATCCTCAATCCTCAATATTCAATCCTCAATCCTCAATCCTCAATCCACAATCCTCAATCCTCAATCCTCAATCCTTAATCCTCAATCCTCAATCCTCTATCTTCAATCCTCAATACTCAATCTTCAATCCTCACTCCTCAATTGTCAATCCTCAATTCTCAATTCTCAGTCCTCAATCCTCAGACCTCAAACATCAATACTCAACACTCAGTCCTCGTCCTCAATCCACAAACCTCAATCCTCAATCCTCAATCCTGAATCTTCAACCTTCAATCCTCAATACTCAATCTTCAATCCTCAATCCTCAATCCTCAATCCTCAATCCTCAATCCTGAACCGTCAGTCTTCAATCCTCAATACTCAATCTTCAATCCTCAATCATCAACCCTCAACCCTCAATCCTCATTCTTCAATCCTCAATACCCAATCCTCAATCTTCATTCCTCAATCCTCAATCCTCAATTCTCAATCCTCAACCCTCAGTCCTAAGTCCTCAAACCTCAATCCTCAACCCTCAGCCGTCATCCTCAATCCTCAATCCTCAACCTTCGATCCTCAATACTCAATCTTCAATCTTCAATCCTCAATCCTCAATCCTCAATCCTCAATCCTCAACCCTCAATCCTCAATATTCAATCCTCAATACTCAATCTTCAATTCCCAGTCCTCAATCCTCAATCCTCAATCTTGAATCCTCAATAATCAATCTCCAATCCTAGATCCTCAATCCCCAATCCTCAATCCTTAATCCTCAATCTTCAACCCTAAATCCCCAGTCCTCAATCTTCAATCCTCAATGCTCAATCCAAAATCCTCAATCCTCAGTCCTCAGTCCTCAATACTCAACCCTCAATCCTCAAACCTCAATCCTCAATCGTCAGTCCTCGTCCTCAATCCTCAACCATCATTACTCAATCATCAATACTCAATCTTCAATCCTCAATCCTCAATCCTCAATCCACAATCCTCAATCCTCAATCCTCAATCCTTAATCCTCAATCCTCAATCCTCTGTCTTCAATCCTCAATACTCAATCTTCAATCCTCAATCCTCAATCGTCAATCCTCAATTCTCAATTCTCAATCCTCAATCCTCAGACCTCAAACATCAATACTCAACACTCAGACCTCGTCCTCAATCAACAACCCTCAATCATCAATCCTCAATCTTCAATCATCAATATTCAATCTTCAATCCTCAATCCTCAATCCTCAATCCTCAATCCTCAATCCTCAGTGTTCAATCCTCAATACCCAATCCTCAATTTCCAATCCTCAATCCCCAATCCTCAATCCTCAATCCTCAGTCCTCAGTCCTCAAACCTCAATCCTGAATCCTCAATCCTGTATCCTCAATCTTCAGCCCTGAGTCCTCAACAGTCAGTTGTCAATCCTCAGTCCTCAATAGAATATCCTCAATTCACAGTTTTCCATACTCAATACTCAATCTGCAATCTTCAAATCTCTATCCACAAACATCAATTCTCATCACTCAACCCTCAATACTCAGTCCCCAATCCCCAATCCTCAATCCTCAATCCTCAATCCTCAATCCTCAATCTTCAACAATCAATCCTCAATACTCAATCTTCAATCCTCAATCCTCAATCCTCAATCCTCAATCCTCAATCCTCAATCGTCAGTGTTCAATCCTCAATACTCAATCTTCAATCCTGAATCCCCAGTCCTCAATCCTCAAGTCTCAGTCCTCAATCCTCAATCCTCAATCCTCAATCCTCAAAGCTCAATCCTCAACGTCAGTCCTCGACCTCAATCCTCAACACTCAATCCTCAATCCTCAATCTTCAATCATCAATCCTCAGTCCTCAAACCTCAATCCTGAATCCTCAATCCTGAATCCTCAATCTTCAGCCTTCAATCCTCAATACTCAATCTTCAATCCTCAATCCTCGATCCTCAATCTTCAATTCTCAATACTCAATCTTCAATCCTCAATACTCAACTCTCAATCTTCAATCCTCAATCCTCAATCCTCGTTCCTCAAACCTCATTCCTCAACCCTCAATCATCAATACTCAACCATCAATCCTCAATTCTCAATACTGTATAAAATATCCTGAATTCTCAGGATTCAATACTCAAACGTCAATCCTCAACCCTCAGCCCTCATCCTCAATCCTCAATCTTCAATCCTCAATCCTCAATCCTCAATCTTCAATCCTCAATAATCAATCACCTATCCCAGATCCTCGATTCCCAATCCTCAATCCTTAACCCTCAATCTTCAACTCTCAATCCCCAGTCCTCAACCTTCATTCCTCAATGCTCAACCCTCAATCCTCAATTCTCAATCCTCAGTTCTCAGACCTCAATCCTCAATCCTCAATCTTCAAACCTCAATCCTCAATCCTCAATCCTCAATCCACAATCATCAATCCTCAATCCTCAATCCTTAATCCTCAATCCTCAATACTCAATCTTCGATCCTCAATACTCAATCTTGAATCCTCAATCCTCAATCCTCAACTCTCGATTCTCAATCCTCAATCCTCAGACCTTAAACATCAATACTCAATACTCAGTCCTCGTCCTCAATCCACAACCCTCAATCATCAATCCTCAATCTTCAATCATCAATATTCAATATTCAATCCTCAATCCTCAATACTCAATCCTCAATCCTGAATCCTCAATCCTCAATGTTCAATCCTCAATACCCAATCCTCAATCTTCAGTCTTCAAATCTCAATCCTCAATCCTCAATCCCCAATACTCATTCCTCAAACCTCAATCCTGAATCCTCAATCCTGAATCCTCAATCTTCAGCCTTCAATCCTCAATACTCAATCTTCAATCCTCAATACTCAATCCTCAATCTTCAATCCTCAATACTCAATCTTCAATCCTCAATACTCAACTCTCAATCCTCAATCCTCAATCCTCAATCGTCAATCCTCAAGCCCCAATCCTCAGTCTTCAATCCTCAATCATCAATCCTCAATCCTCAATCCTCAATCTTCAATCCTCAATACTCAATCTTCAATCCTCAATCCTCAATACTCAATCTTCAATCCTCAATCCTCAATCCACAATTCTCAGTTCTCTATCATCAATCCTCAGACCTCAAACATCAATACTCAACACTCAGTCCTCGTCCTCAATCCACAACCCACAATCCTCAATCCTCAATCTTCAATCATCAATATTCAATCTTCTATCCTCAATCCTCAATCCTCAATCCTCAATCCTCAATCCTCAATACCTAATCCTCAATCCTCAATCCTCAATCTTCAATCCTCAATACTCAATCTTCAATCCTCAATCCTGAATCCTCAATCCTCAATTCTCAGTTCTCAATCCTCAATCCTCATTCCTCAAACATCAATACTCAGCACTCAGTCCTCGTCCTCAATCCCCAACACTCAATCATCAATTCTCAATCTTCAATCATCAATATTCAATCTTCAATCCTCAATCCTCAATCCTCAATCCTCAATCCTCAATCCTCAATGTTCAATCCTCAATACCCAATCCTCAATCTTCAAACCTCAATCCCCAATCCTCAATCCTCAATCCACAATCCTCAGTCCTCAAACCACAATCCTGAGTCCTCAATCCTGAACCCTCAATCTTCAGCCCTTAGTCCTCAGCAGTCAGTTGTCAATCCTCAGTCCTCAATAGAACATCCTCAATTCACAGTTATCAATACTCAATACTCAACCTGCAATCTTCAAATCTCTATCCACAAACATCAATACTCATCACACAACCCTCAACACTCAGTCCCCAATCCTCAATCTTCAATCCTCAATCCTCAATCCTCAATCCTCAATTTTCAACCTTCAATCCTCAATACTCAATCTTCAATCCTCAATCCTCAATCCTCAATCCTCAATCCTCAATCCTTAATATTCAACACACAACACTCAACCATCAATCCTCATTACTCAGTCCTCTCTCTTCAATCCTCCATCTTCAACCCTCAATCCCCAGTCCTCAACCTTCAATCCTCAATGCTCAATACAAAATCCTCAATCCTCAGTCCTCAATCCTCAATCCTCAACCCTCAAACCTCAATCCTCAACCCTCAATCTTCAATCCTCAATACTCAATCTTCAATCCTCAATCCTCAATCCACAATTCTCAGTTCTCTATCATCAATCCTCAGACCTCAAACATCAATACTCAACACTCAGTCCTCGTCCTCAATCCACAACCCACAATCCTCAATCCTCAATCTTCAATCATCAATATTCAATCTTCTATCCTCAATCCTCAATCCTCAATCCTCAATCCTCAATCCTCAATGTTCAATCCTCAATCCTGAATCCTCAGTCCTGAATCCTCAATCTTCGGGCCCTGAGTCCTCAGCAGTCAGTTGTCAATCCTCAGTCCTCAATAGAATATCCTCAATTCACAGTTTTCAATACTCAATACTCAATCTGCAATCCTCAATACTCAATCTTCAATCCTCAATCCTCTGTCCTCAAACCTCATTCCTTAATCTTCAATCCTCAATACTCAATCTTCAATCCTCAATCCTCAGTCCTCAATCCTCAATCCTCAATCCTCAATCTTCAATCCTCAATACTCAATCTTCAATCCTCAACCCTCTGTCCTCAATCCTCGAGTCTCAGTCCTCAATCCTCAATCTTCAATCCTCAATACTCAATCTTCAATCCTCAATCCTCAGTCCTCAATCCTCAAGTCTCAGTCCTCAACCCTCAATCCTCAATCCTCAAAGCTCAATCCTCAATGTCATTCCTCGTCCTCAATCCTCAACACTCAATCCTCAATCCTCAACCTTCAATCCTCAATCCTCAATTCTCAATCCTCAATACTTAACCATCAATCCTCAATTCTCAATACTCAATAGAATATCCTGAATTCGCAGTATTCAATACTCAAACCTCAATCCTCAACCCTCAGACCTCATCCTCCATCCTCGATTCTCAATCCTCAATCCTCAATCTTCAATCCTCAATACTCAACCTTCAATCTTCAATCCTCAATCCTCAATCCTCAATCCTCAATCCTCAATCCTCAGTCATCAATCCTCAATCCTCAATCCTCAATGTTCAATCCTCAATACCCAATCCTCAATCTTCAAACCTCAATCCCCAATCCTCAATCCTCAATCCTCAGTCCTCACCCTCAGTCCTCATCCTCAGTTCTCAATTCTCAATCCTCAATCCTCAATCCTCAACCTTCAATCCTCAATAATCAATCTCCAATCCTAGATCCTCAATTCCCAATCCTCAATCCTTAATCCTCAATCTTCAACCCTCAATCCCCAGTCCTCAATCTTCAATCCTCAACGCTCAATACAAAATCCTCAATCCTCAGTCCTCAATCCTCAATCCTCAATCCTTATACATCAACCCTCAACCGTCAGTCCTCGTCCTCAATCCTCAAACCTCAATACTCAATCATCAATACTCAATATTCAATCCTCAATCCTCAATCCTCAATACTCAATCCTCAATCCTCAATCGTCAGTCTTCAATCCTCAATACTCAATCTTCAATCCTGAATCCCCAGTCCTCAATCCTCAAGTCTCAGTCCTCAATCCTCAATCCTCAATCCTCAATCCTCAAAGCTCAATCCTCAACGTCAGTCCTCGACCTCAATCCTCAACACTCAATCCTCAATCCTCAATCTTCAATCATCAATCCTCAGTCCTCAAACCTCAATCCTGAATCCTCAATCCTGAATCCTCAATCTTCAGCCTTCAATCCTCAATACTCAATCTTCAATCCTCAATCCTCGATCCTCAATCTTCAATCCTCAATACTCAATCTTCAATCCTCAATACTCAACTCTCAATCTTCAATCCTCAATCCTCAATCCTCGTTCCTCAAACCTCATTCCTCAACCCTCAATCATCAATACTCAACCATCAATCCTCAATTCTCAATACTGTATAAAATATCCTGAATTCTCAGGATTCAATACTCAAACGTCAATCCTCAACCCTCAGCCCTCATCCTCAATCCTCAATCTTCAATCCTCAATCCTCAATCCTCAATCTTCAATCCTCAATAATCAATCACCTATCCCAGATCCTCGATTCCCAATCCTCAATCCTTAACCCTCAATCTTCAATTCTCAATCCCCAGTCCTCAACCTTCATTCCTCAATGCTCAACCCTCAATCCTCAATTCTCAATCCTCAGTCCTCAGACCTCAATCCTCAATCCTCAATCTTCAAACCTCAATCCTCAATCCTCAATCCTCAATCCACAATCCTCAATCCTCAATCCTCAATCCTTAATCCTCAATCCTCAATACTCAATCTTCAATCCTCAATACTCAATCTTGAATCCTCAATCCTCAATCCTCAACTCTCGATTCTCAATCCACAATCCTCAGACCTTAAACATCAATACTCAATACTCAGTCCTCGTCCTCAATCCACAACCCTCAATCATCAATCCTCAATCTTCAATCATCAATATTCAATATTCAATCCTCAATCCTCAATACTCAATCCTCAATCCTGAATCCTCAATCCTCAATGTTCAATCCTCAATACCCAATCCTCAATCTTCAGTCTTCAAATCTCAATCCTCAATCCTCAATCCCCAATCCTCATTCCTCAAACCTCAATCCTGAATCCTCAATCCTGAATCCTCAATCTTCAGCCTTCAATCCTCAATACTCAATCTTCAATCCTCAATACTCAATCCTCAATCTTCAATCCTCAATACTCAATCTTCAATCCTCAATACTCAACTCTCAATCCTCAATCCTCAATCCTCAATCGTCAATCCTCAAGCCCCAATCCTCAGTCTTCAATCCTCAATCATCAATCCTCAATCCTCAATCCTCAATCTTCAATCCTCAATACTCAATCTTCAATCCTCAATCCTCAATCCTCAATACCTAATCCTCAATCCTCAATCCTCAATCTTCAATCCTCAATACTCAATCTTGAATCCTCAATCCTCAATCCCCAATCCTCAATTCTCAATCCTTAATACTCAAACCTCAGACCTCAAACGTCAATACTCAACACTCAGTCCTCGTCCTCAATCCGCAACCCTCAATCATCAATCCTCAATCTTCAATCATCAATATTCAATCTTCAATCCTCAATCCTCAATCCTCAATCCACAATCCTCAATCCTCAATCTTCAATCCTCAATACTCAATCTTCAATCCTCAATCCTCAATCCTCAATACCTAATCCTCAATCCTCAATCCTCAATCTTCAATCCTCAATACTCAATCTTCAATCCTCAATCCTGAATCCTCAATCCTCAATTCTCAGTTCTCAATCCTCAATCCTCAGACCTCAAACATCAATACTCAACACTCAGTCCTCGTCCTCAATCCCCAACACTCAATCATCAATTCTCAATCTTCAATCATCAATATTCAATCTTCAATCCCCAATCCTCAATCCTCAATCCTCAATCCTCAATCCTCAATGTTCAATCCTCAATACCCAATCCTCAATCTTCAAACCTCAATCCCCAATCCTCAATCCTCAATCCACAATCCTCAGTCCTCAAACCACAATCCTGAGTCCTCAATCCTGAACCCTCAATCTTCAGCCCTTAGTCCTCAGCAGTCAGTTGTCAATCCTCAGTCCTCAATAGAATATCCTCAATTCACAGTTTTCAATACTCAATACTCAATCTGCAATCATCAAATCACTATCCACAAACATCAATTCTCATCACTCAGCCCTCAACACTCAGACCTCAATGTTCAGTCCTCAATCCTGAACTCCCGATCTTCAATCCTCAATACTGAATCTTCAATCCTCAATCCCCAATCCTCAATCTTCAATCCTCAATACTCAATCTTCAATACTCAACCCACAATCCTCAACCCTCAACCCTTAATTCTCAATCATCAATCCTCAATCTTCAATACTCAATGCTCAATCCTCAATTCTCAATCCTCAATACTCAACCATCAATCCTCAATTCTCAATACTCAATAGAATATCCTGAATTCGCAGGATTCAATACTCAAACCTCAATCCTCAGACCTCAGCCCTCATCCTCCATCCTCGATTCTCAATCCTCAATCCTCAATCTTCAATCCTCAATACTCAACCTTCAATCTTCAATCCTCAATCCTCAATCCTCAATCCTCAATCCTCAATCCTCAGTCATCAATCCTCAATATTCAATACTCTATCGTTAATCCGCTGTCCTCAACCCTCAACCCTCAACCCTCGTTCCTCAAACCTCATTCCTCAACCCTCAGTCCTCATCCTCAGTTCTCAATTCTCAATCCTCAAACCTCAATCCTCAACCTTCAATCCTCAATAATCAATCTCCAATCCTAGGTCCTCAATCCCCAATCCTCAATCCTTAATCCTCAATCTTCAACCCTCAATCACCAGTCCTCAGTCTTCAATCCTCAATGCTCAATCCAAAATCCTCTATCCTCAGTCCTCAATCCTCAATCCTCAATCCTCAAACCTCAATCCTCAACCGTCAGTCCTCGTCCGCAATCCTCAACCCTCAATACTCAATCGTCAATACTCAATCTTCAATCCTCAATCCTCAATCCTCAATCCTGAATTCTCAATCCTCAATCCTCAATCCTTAATCCTCAATCCTCAATCCTCAATATTCAATCCTCAATACTCAATGTTCAATCCTCAAACCTCAATCCTCAATCCTCAATTCTCTATTCTCAATCCTCAATCCTCAGACCTCAAACATCAATAATCAACACTCAGTCCTCGTCCTCAATCCACAACCCTCAATCATCAATCCTCAATCTTCAATCATCAAGATTCAATCTTCAATCCTCAATCCTCAATCCTCAATCCTCAATCCTCAATCCTCAATCCTCAATCCTCAATCCTCAGTCCTCAAACCTCAATCCTGAATCCTCGATCCTGAATCCTCAATCTTCAGCACTGAGTCCTCAACAGTCAGTTGTCAATCCTCAGTCCTCAATAGAATATCCTCAATTCACTGTTTTCAATACTCAATACTCAATCTGCAATCTTCAAATCTCTTTCCACAAACAACAATTCTCATCACTCAACCCTCAATACTCAGTCCCCAATCCTCAATCTTCAATACTCAATCCTCAATCCTCAATCCTGAATCTTCAACCTTCAATCCTCAATACTCAATCTTCAATCCTCAATCCTCAATCCTCAAATCTCAATCCTCAACAGTCGGTCTTCAATCCTCAATACTCAATCTTCAATCCTCAATCCTCAACCCTCAATCCTGAATCCTCATTCTTCAATCCTCAATACCCAATCCTCAATCTTCAATCCTCAATCCTCAATCCTCAATTCTCAATCCTCAACCCTAAGTCCTAAGTCCTCAAACCTCAATCCTCAACCCTCAGCCCTCATCCTCAATACTCAATCCTCAATCCTCAATCCTCAATCTTCGATCCTCAATACTCAATCTTCAATCTTCAATCCTCAATGCTCAGTCCTCAATCCTCAATCCTCAATCCTCAATCCTCAATATTCAATCCTCAATACTCAATCTTCAATTCCCAGTCCTCAATCCTCAATCCTCAATCTTGAATCCTCAATAATCAATCTCTAATCCTAGATCCTCAATCCCCAATCCTCAATCGTTAATCCTCAATATTCAACCCTAAATCCACAGTCCTCAATCTTCAGTACTCAATGCTGAATCCAAAATCCTCAATCCTCAGTCCTCAGTCGTCAATCCTCAATCCTCAATCCTCAATCCTCAATCCTCAATCCTCAATGCTCAATCATCAATCCTCAATCCTCAATACTTAATCCTCAATCCTCAATCCTCAATCTTCAATCCTCAATACTCAATCTTCAATCCTCAATCCTCAATCCTCAATCCTCAGTTATCAATTCTCAATCCTCAATCCTCAGACCTTAAACATCAATACTCAACACTCAGTCCTCGTCCTCAATCCACAACCCTCAATCATCAATCCTCGCTCTTCAATCATCAATATTCAATCTTCAATCATCAATCCTCTATCCTCAATCCTCAATCCTCAATCCTCAATGTTCAATCCTCAATTCCCAATCCTCAATCTTCAATTCTCAATCCTCAATACTCAATCTTCAATCCTCAATCCTCAATACTCAATCCTCAATCCTCAATCCTCAATCGTCAGACTTCAATCCTCAATACTCAATCTTCAAACCTCAATCCTCAATCCTCAATCCTCAATCCTCAATCCCCATTCTTCAATCCTCAACACCCAATCGTCAGTCTTCAATCCTCAATCCTCAATCCTCAATTCTCAATCCTCAACCATAAGTCTTATGTAATCAAACCTCAATCCTCAACCCTCTGCCCTCATCCTCAATACTCAATCCTCAATCCTCAATCCTCAATCCTCAATCTTCAATCCTCAATACTCAATCTTCAATCTTCAATCCTCAATCCTCAATACTCAATCCTCAAATCCTCAACCCTCAATACTCAATATTCAACCCTCAATACTCAATCTTCAATTCCCAATCCTCAATCCTCAATCCTCAATCTTGTGTCCTAAATAATCAATCTCCAATCCTAGATCCTCAATCCCCAATCCTCAATCCTTAATCCTCAATCTTCAACCCTAAATCCCCAGGCCTCAATCTTCAATCCTCAATGCTCAATCCAAAATCCTCTATCCTCAGTCCTCAGTCCTCAATCCTCAATCCTCAATCCTCAAACCTCAATCCTCAGTCGTCAGTCCTCGTCCTCAATCCTCAACCATCAATACTCAATCATCAATACTCAATCTTCAATCCTCAATCCTCTATCCTCAATCCACAATCCTCAATCCTCAATACCCAATACTTAATCCTCAATCCTCAATACTCAATCTTCAATCCTCAATACTCAATCTTGAATCCTCAATCCTCAATCCTCAATCCTCAACTCTCAATTCTCAATCCTCAATCCTCAGACCTTAAACATCAATACTCAACACTCAGTCCTCGACCTCAATCCACAACCCTCAATCATCAATCCTCAACCTTCAATCATCAATATTCAATCTTCAATCCTCAATCCTCAATCCTCAATCCACAATCCTCAATCCTCAATCCTCAATCCTTAATCCTCAATCCTCAATCCTCTGTCTTCAATCCTCAATACTCAATCTTCAATCCTCAATCCTCAATCGTCAATCCTCAATTCTCAATTCTCAATCCTCAATCCTCAGACCTCAAACATCAATACTCAACACTCAGTCCTCGTCCTCAATCCACAACCCTCAATCCTCAATCCTCAATCCTGAATCTTCAACCTTCAATCCTCAATACTCAATCTTCAATCCTCAATCCTCAATCCTCAATCCTCAATCCTCAATCCTGAACCGTCAGTCTTCAATCCTCAATACTCAATCTTCAATCCTCAATCCTCAACCCTCAACCCTCAATCCTCATTCTTCAATCCTCAATACCCAATCCTCAATCTTCATTCCTCAATCCTCAATCCTCAATTCTCAATCCTCAACCCTCAGTCCTAAGTCCTCAAACCTCAATCCTCAACCCTCAGCCGTCATCCTCAATCCTCAATCCTCAACCTTCGATCCTCAATACTCAATCTTCAATCTTCAATCCTCAATCCTCAATCCTCAATCCTCAATCCTCAACCCTCAATCCTCAATATTCAATCCTCAATACTCAATCTTCAATTCCCAGTACTCAATCCTCAATCCTCAATCTTGAATCCTCAATAATCAATCTCCAATCCTAGATCCTCAATCCCCAATCCTCAATCCTTAATCCTCAATCTTCAACCCTAAATCCCCAGTCCTCAATCTTCAATCCTCAATGCTCAATCCAAAATCCTCAATCCTCAGTCCTCAGTCCTCAATACTCAACCCTCAATCCTCAAACCTCAATCCTCAATCGTCAGTCCTCGTCCTCAATCCTCAACCATCATTACTCAATCATCAATACTCAATCTTCAATCCTCAATCCTCAATCCTCAATCCACAATCCTCAATCCTCAATCCTCAATCCTTAATCCTCAATCCTCAATCCTCTGTCTTCAATCCTCAATACTCAATCTTCAATCCTCAATCCTCAATCGTCAATCCTCAATTCTCAATTCTCAATCCTCAATCCTCAGACATCAAACATCAATACTCAACACTCAGTCCTCGTCCTCAATCCACAACCCTCAATCCTCAATCCTCAATCCTGAATCTTCAACCTTCAATCCTCAATACTCAATCTTCAATCCTCAATCCTCAATCCTCAATCCTCAATCCTCAATCCTGAACCGTCAGTCTTCAATCCTCAATACTCAATCTTCAATCCTCAATCCTCAACCCTCAACCGTCAATCCTCATTCTTCAATCCTCAATACCCGATCCTCAATCTTCATTCCTCAATCCTCAATCTTCAATTCTCAATACTCAATCTTCAACCCTCAATCCTCAATCCTCAATACTCAATCCTCAATCCTCAATCCTCAATCCTCAATATTCAGTCCTCAATCCTCAATCCTCAATCCACAATCCTCAATCCTCAATCCTCAATCCTTAATCCTCAATCCTCAATCCTCTATCTTCAATCCTCAATACTCAATCTTCAATCCTCAATCCTCAATTGTCAATCCTCAATTCTCAATTCTCAGTCCTCAATCCTCAGACCTCAAACATCAATACTCAACACTCAGTCCTCGTCCTCAATCCACAACCCTCAATCCTCAATCCTCAATCCTTAATCTTCAACCTTCAATCCTCAATACTCAATCTTCAATCCTCAATCCTCAATCCTCAATCCTCAATCCTCAATCCTGAACCGTCAGTCTTCAATCCTCAATACTCAATCTTCAATCCTCAATCCTCAACCCTCAACCCTCAATCCTCATTCTTCAATCCTCAATACCCAATCCTCAATCTTCATTCCTCAATCCTCAATCCTCAATTCTCAATCCTCAACCCTCAGTCCTAAGTCCTCAAACCTCAATCCTCAACCCTCAGCCGTCATCCTCAATCCTCAATCCTCAACTTTCGATCCTCAATACTCAATCTTCAATCTTCAATCCTCAATCCTCAATCCTCAATCCTCAATCCTCAACCCTCAATCCTCAATATTCAATCCTCAATACTCAATCTTCAATTCCCAGTCCTCAATCCTCAATCCTCAATCTTGAATCCTCAATAATCAATCTCCAATCCTAGATCCTCAATCCCCAATCCTCAATCCTTAATCCTCAATCTTCAACCCTAAATCCCCAGTCCTCAATCTTCAATCCTCAATGCTCAATCCAAAATCCTCAATCCTCAGTCCTCAGTCCTCAATACTCAACCCTCAACCCTCAAACCTCAATCCTCAATCGTCAGTCCTCGTCCTCAATCCTCAACCATCATTACTCAATCATCAATACTCAATCTTCAATCCTCAATCCTCAATCCTCAATCCACAATCCTCAATCCTCAATCCTCAATCCTTAATCCTCAATCCTCAATCCTCTGTCTTCAATCCTCAATACTCAATCTTCAATCCTCAATCCTCAATCGTCAATCCTCAATTCTCAATTCTCAATCCTCAATCCTCAGACCTCAAACATCAATACTCAACACTCAGTCCTCGTCCTCAATCCACAACCCTCAATCCTCAATCCTCAATCCTGAATCTTCAACCTTCAATCCTCAATACTCAATCTTCAATCCTCAATCCTCAATCCTCAATCCTCAATCCTCAATCCTGAACCGTCAGTCTTCAATCCTCAATACTCAATCTTCAATCCTCAATCCTCAACCCTCAACCCTCAATCCTCATTCTTCAATCCTCAATACCCAATCCTCAATCTTCATTCCTCAATCCTCAATCCTCAATTCTCAATCCTCAACCCTCAGTCCTAAGTCCTCAAACCTCAATCCTCAACCCTCAGCCGTCATCCTCAATCCTCAATCCTCAACCTTCGATCCTCAATACTCAATCTTCAATCTTCAATCCTCAATCCTCAATCCTCAATCCTCAATCCTCAACCCTCAATCCTCAATATTCAATCCTCAATACTCAATCTTCAATTCCCAGTCCTCAATCCTCAATCCTCAATCTTGAATCCTCAATAATCAATCTCCAATCCTAGATCCTCAATCCCCAATCCTCAATCCTTAATCCTCAATCTTCAACCCTAAATCCCCAGTCCTCAATCTTCAATCCTCAATGCTCAATCCAAAATCCTCAATCCTCAGTCCTCAGTCCTCAATACTCAACCCTCAATCCTCAAACCTCAATCCTCAATCGTCAGTCCTCGTCCTCAATCCTCAACCATCATTACTCAATCATCAATACTCAATCTTCAATCCTCAATCCTCAATCCTCAATCCACAATCCTCAATCCTCAATCCTCAATCCTTAATCCTCAATCCTCAATCCTCTGTCTTCAATCCTCAATACTCAATCTTCAATCCTCAATCCTCAATCGTCAATCCTCAATTCTCAATTCTCAATCCTCAATCCTCAGACCTCAAACATCAATACTCAACACTCAGACCTCGTCCTCAATCAACAACCCTCAATCATCAATCCTCAATCTTCAATCATCAATATTCAATCTTCAATCCTCAATCCTCAATCCTCAATCATCAATCCTCAATCCTCAGTGTTCAATCCTCAATACCCAATCCTCAATTTCCAATCCTCAATCCCCAATCCTCAATCCTCAATCCTCAATCCTCAGTCCTCAAACCTCAATCCTGAATCCTCAATCCTGTATCCTCAATCTTCAGCCCTGAGTCCTCAACAGTCAGTTGTCAATCCTCAGTCCTCAATAGAATATCCTCAATTCACAGTTTTCCATACTCAATACTCAATCTGCAATCTTCAAATCTCTATCCACAAACATCAATTCTCATCACTCAACCCTCAATACTCAGTCCCCAATCCCCAATCCTCAATCCTCAATCCTCAATCCTCAATCCTCAATCTTCAACAATCAATCCTCAATACTCAATCTCCAATCCTCAATCCTCAATCCTCAATCCTCAATCCTCAGTCCTCAATCGTCAGTCTTCAATCCTCAATACTCAATCTTCAATCCTGAATCCTCAGTCCTCAATCCTCAAGTCTCAGTCCTCAATCCTCAATCCTCAATCCTCAATCCTCAAAGCTCAATCCTCAACGTCAGTCCTCGACCTCAATCCTCAACACTCAATCCTCAATCCTCAATCTTCAATCATCAAACCTCAGTCCTCAAACCTCAATCCTGAATCCTCAATCCTGAATCCTCAATCTTCAGCCTTCAATCCTCAATACTCAATCTTCAATCCTCAATCCTCGATCCTCAATCTTCAATCCTCAATACTCAATCTTCAATCCTCAATACTCAACTCTCAAACTTCAATCCTCAATCCTCAATCCTCGTTCCTCAAACCTCATTCCTCAACCCTCAATCATCAATACTCAACCATCAATCCTCAATTCTCAATACTGTATAAAATATCCTGAATTCTCAGGATTCAATACTCAAACGTCAATCCTCAACCCTCAGCCCTCATCCTCAATCCTCAATCTTCAATCCTCAATCCTCAATCCTCAATCTTCAATCCTCAATAATCAATCACCTATCCCAGATCCTCGATCCCCAATCCTCAATCCTTAACCCTCAATCTTCAATTCTCAATCCCCAGTCCTCAACCTTCATTCCTCAATGCTCAACCCTCAATCCTCAATTCTCAATCCTCAGTCCTCAGACCTCAATCCTCAATCCTCAATCTTCAAACCTCAATCCTCAATCCTCAATCCTCAATCCACAATCCTCAATCCTCAATCCTCAATCCTTAATCCTCAATCCTCAATACTCAATCTTCAATCCTCAATACTCAATCTTGAATCCTCAATCCTCAATCCTCAACTCTCGATTCTCAATCCTCAATCCTCAGACCTTAAACATCAATACTCAATACTCAGTCCTCGTCCTCAATCCACAACCCTCAATCATCAATCCTCAATCTTCAATCATCAATATTCAATATTCAGTCCTCAATCCTCAATACTCAATCCTCAATCCTGAATCCTCAATCCACAATGTTCAATCCTCAATACCCAATCCTCAATCTTCAGTCTTCAAATCTCAATCCTCAATCCTCAATCCCCAATCCTCATTCCTCAAACCTCAATCCTGAATCCTCAATCCTGAATCCTCAATCTTCAGCCTTCAATCCTCAATACTCAATCTTCAATCCTCAATACTCAATCCTCAATCTTCAATTCTCAATACTCAATCTTCAATCCTCAATACTCAACTCTCAATCCTCAATCCTCAATCCTCAATCGTCAATCCTCAAGCCCCAATCCTCAGTCTTCAATCCTCAATCATCAACCCTCAATCCTCAATCTTCAATCCTCAATACTCAATCTTCAATCCTCAATCCTCAATCCTTAATACCTAATCCTCAATCCTCAATCCTCAATCTTCAATCCTCAATACTCAATCTTCAATCCTCAATCCTCAATCCCCAATCCTCAATTCTCAATCCTTAATCCTCAAACCTCAGACCTCAAACGTCAATACTCAACACTCAGTCCTCGTCCTCAATCCACAACCCTCAATCATCAATCCTCAATCTTCAATCATCAATATTCAATCTTCAATCCTCAATCCTCAATCCTCAATCCTCAATCCACAATCCTCAATCCTCAGTCCTCAAACCTCAATCCTGAATCCTCAATCCTGAATCCGCAATCTTCAGCCCTGAGTACTCAACAATCAGTTGTCAATACCCAGTCCTCAATAGAATATCCTCAATTCACAGTTTTCAATACTCAATACTCAATCTTCAATCCTCAATCCTCAATTCTTAATCCTCAATCCTCAATCCTCAATCTTCAATCCTCGATACTCAATCTTCAATCCTCAATCCTCAATCCCCAATCCTCAATTCTCAATCCTTAATCCTCAAACCTCAGACCTCAAACGTCAATACTCAACAGTCAGTCCTCGTCCTCAATCCACAACCCTCAATCATCAATCCTCAATCTTCAATCATCAATACTCAATCTTCAAGCATCAATCCTCAATCCTCAACCCTCAATCCTCAATCCTCAATACTCAATCCTCAATCCTCAATTCTCAATCCAACAATCCTCAATCTTCAATCCTCAATACTCAATCTTCAATCCTCAATCCTCAGTCCTCAAACCTCAATTCTGAATCCACAACCCTGAATCCTCAATCTTCAGCTCTCAGTCCTCAACAATCAGTTGTCAATCCTCAATCCTCAATAGAATATCCTCAATTCACAGTTTTCAATACTCAATACTCAATCTGCAATCTTCAAATCTCTATCCACAAACATCAATTCTCATCACTCAGCCCTCAACACTCAGTCCTCAATGTTCGGTCCTCAATCCTCAACTCTCGATCTTCAATCCTCAATACTGAATCTTCAATCCTCAATCCCCAATCCTCAACCTTCAATCCTCAATACTCAATCTTCAATCCTCAATCCACAATACTCAACCATCAATCTTCAATCCTCAATCCTCAATCCTCAATCCTCAATCCTCAATCCTCAATACTCAGTCATCAATCCTCAATATTCAATACTCAATCGTCAATCCGCAGTCCTCAACCCCCAATCCCCAATCCTCGTTCCTCAAACCTCATTCCTCAACCCTCAGTCCTCATACTCAGTTCTCAATTCTCAATCCTCAATCCTCAATCCCCAACATTCAATCCTCAATAATCAATCTCCAATCCTAGGTCCTCAATCCCCAGTCCTCAATCCTTAATCCTCAACCTTCAACCCTCAATCCCCAGTCCTCAATCTTCAATCCTCAATGCTCAATCCAAAATCCTCAATCCTCAGTCCTCAATCCTCAATCCTCAATCCTCAAACCTCAATCCTCAACCGTCAGTCCTCGTCCTCAATCCTCAACCCTCGATACTCAATCATCAATACTCAATCTTCAATCCTCAATCCTCAATCCTAAATCCTCAATCCTCAATCCTCAGTCCTCAAACCTCAATCCTGGATCCTCAATCCTGAATCCTCAATCTTCAGCCCTGAGTCCTCAACAGTCAGTTGTCTATCCTCAGTCCTCAATAGAATATCCTCAATTCACTGTTTTCAATACTCAATACTCAATCTGCAATCTTCAAATCTCTTTCCATAAACATCAATTCTCATCACTCAACCCTCAATACTCAGTCCCCAATCCTCAATCTTCAATCCTCAATCCTCAATCCTCAATCCTGAATATTCAACCTTCAATCCTCAATACTCAATCTTCAATCCTCAATCCTCAATCCTCAATCCTCAATCCTCAATCCTCAATATTCAATCCTCAATACTCAATCTTCAATTCCCAGTCCTCAATCCTCAATCCTCAATCTTGAATCCTCAATAATCAATCTCCAATCCTAGATCCTCAATCCCCAATCCTCAATACTTAATCCTCAATCTTCAACCCTATATCCCCAGTCCTCAATCTTCAATCGTCAATGCTCAATCCAAAATCCTCAATCGTCAGTCCTCGTCCTCAATCCTCAACCATCAATACTCAATCATCAATACTCAATCTTCAATCCTCAATCCCCAATCCTCAATCCACAATCCTCAATCCTCAATCCTCAATCCTTAATCCTCAATCCTCAATACTCAATCTTCAATCCTCAATACTCAATCTTGAATTCTCAATCCTCAATCCTCAATCCTCAACTCTCAAAACTCAATCCTCAATCCTCAGACCTTAAACATCAATACTCAATACTCAGTCCTCGTCCTCAATCCACAACCCTCAATCATCAATCCTCAATCTTCAATCATCAATATTCAATATTCAATCCTCAATCCTCGATACTCATTCCTCAATCCTGAATCCTCAATCCTCAATGTTCAATCCTCAATACCCAATCCTCAATCTTCAGTCTTCAAATCTCAACCCTCAATCCTCAATTCTCAATCCTCAGTCCTCAGTCCTCAATCCTCAATCCTCAATCTTCAAACTTCAATCCTCAATCCTCAATCCTCAATCCACAATCCTCAATCCTCAATCCTCAATCCTTAATCCTCAATCCTCAATACTCAATCTTCAATCCTCAATACTCAATCTTGAATTCCCAATCCTCAATCCTCAATCCTCAACTCTCAAATCTCAATCCTCAATCCTCAGACCTTAAACATCAATACTCAATACTCAGTCCTCGTCCTCAATCTACAACCCTCAATCATCAATCCTCAATCTTCAATCATCAATATTCAATATTCAATCCTCCATCCTCGATACTCATTCCTCAATCCTGAATCCTCAATCCTCAATGTTCAATCCTCAATACCCAATCCTCAATCTTCAGTCTTCAAACCTCAATCCTCAATCCTCAATCCTCAATCCTCAGTCCTCAAACCTCAATACTGAATACTCAATCCTGAATCCTCAATCTTCAGCCTTCAATCCTCAATACTCAATCTTCAATCCTCAATCCTCAATCCTCAATCTTCAATCCTCAATACTCAATCTTCAATCCTCAATACTCAATTCTCAATCCTCAATTCTCAATCCTCAATCGTCAATCCTCAAGCCCGAATCCTCAGTCTTCAATCCACAATCCTCAATCCTCAATCCTCAATCCTCAATCTTCAATCCTCAATACTCAATCTTCAATCCTCAATCCTCAATCCTCAATCCTTAATCCTCAATCCTCAATCCTCAATCTTCAATCCTCAATACTCAATCTTCAATCCTCAATCCTCAATCCCCAATCCTCAATTCTCAATCCTTAATACTCAAACCTCAGACCTCAAACGTCAATACTCAACACTCAGTCCTCGTCCTCAATACACAACCCTCAATCATCAATCCTCAATCTTCAATCATCAATATTCAATCTTCAATCCTCAATCCTCAATCCTCAATCCTCAATCCTCAATCCTCAATGTTCAATCCTCAATACCCAATCGTCAATTTTCAATCCTCAATCCTCAATCCTCAATCCACAATCCTCAATCCTCAGTCCTCAAACCTCAATCCTGAATGCTCAATCCTGAATCTGCAATCTTCAGCCCTGAGTACTCAACAATCAGTTGTCAATACTCAGTCCTCAATAGAATATCCTCAATTCACAGTTTTCAATACTCAATACTCAATCTTCAATCCTCAAACCTCAATCCTCAATACTCAATCCTCATTCTTCAATCCTCAATACCCAATCATCAATCTTCAATCCTCAATCCTCAATCCTCAATTCTCAATCCTCTACCCTCTGTCCTTAGCCCTCAAACCTCAATCCTCAACCCTCAGCCCTCATCCTCAATCCTCAATCCTCAATGCTCAATCCTCGATCTTCAACCCTCAATACTCAATCTTCAATCTTCAATCCTCAATACTCAATTTCGAATCCTCAATCCTCAATCCTCAATCCTCAACTCTCAATTCTCAATCCTCAATCCTCAGGCCTTAAACATCAATACTCAATACTCAGTCCTCGTCCTCAATCCACTACCCTCAATCATCAATCCTCAATCTTCAATCATCAATATTCAATATTCAATCCTCAATTCGCAATCCTCAATCCTCAATCTTCAATCCTCCATACTCAATCTTCAATCCTCAATCCTCTGTCCTCAAACCTCAATCCTCAATCTTCAATCCTCAATACTCAATCTTCAATCCTCAATCCTCAATCCTCAATCCTCAATCCTCAATCCTCAATCCTCAATCCTCAATCCTCAATCCTCAATTCTCAACTCTCAATTCTCAATCCTCAATCCTCAGACCTTAAACATCAATACTCAACACTCAGTCCTCGTCCTCAATCCACAACCCTCAATCATCAATCCTCAATCTTCAATCATCAATATTCAATCTTCAATCCTCAATCCTCAATCGTCAATCCTCAATCCTGAATCCTCAATCCTCAATGTTCAATCCTCAATACCCAATCCTCAATCTTCAGTCTTCAATACTCAATCCTCAATCCTCAACCCTCAGCCCTCATCCCCCATCCTCGATCCTCAATCCGCAATCCTCAATCTTCAACCCTCAATACACAACCTTCAATCTTGAATCCTCAATGCTCAATCCTCAATCCTCAATCCTCAAAGCTAAGTCCTCAACGTCAGTCCTCGTCCTCAATCCTCAACCCTCAATCCTCAATCCTCAATCTTCAATCATCAATACTCAATCTTCAAGCATCAATCCTCAATCCTCAACCCTCAATCCTCAATCCTCAATACTCAATCCTCAATCCTCAATTCTCAATCCAACAATCCTCAATCTTCAATCCTCAATACTCAATCTTCAATCCTCAATCCTCAGTCCTCAAACCTCAATTCTGAATCCACAACCCTGAATCCTCAATCTTCAGCTCTCAGTCCTCAACAATCAGTTGTCAATCCTCAATCCTCAATAGAATATCCTCAATTCACAGTTTTCAATACTCAATACTCAATCTGCAATCTTCAAATCTCTATCCACAAACATCAATTCTCATCACTCAGCCCTCAACACTCAGTCCTCAATGTTCAGTCCTCAATCCTCAACTCTCGATCTTCAATCCTCAATACTGAATCTTCAATCCTCAATCCCCAATCCTCAACCTTCAATCCTCAATACTCAATCTTCAATCCTCAATCCACAATACTCAACCATCAATCTTCAATCCTCAATCTTCAATCCTCAATCCTCAATCCTCAATCCTCAATACTCAGTCATCAATCCTCAATATTCAATACTCAATCGTCAATCCGCAGTCCTCAACCCCCAATCCCCAATCCTCGTTCCTCAAACCTCATTCCTCAACCCTCAGTCCTCATACTCAGTTCTCAATTCTCAATCCTCAATCCTCAATCCCCAACATTCAATCCTCAATAATCAATCTCCAATCCTAGGTCCTCAATCCCCAGTCCTCAATCCTTAATCCTCAACCTTCAACCCTCAATCCCCAGTCCTCAATCTTCAATCCTCAATACTCAATCCAAAATCCTCAATCCTCAGTCCTCAATCCTCAATCCTCAATCCTCAAACCTCAATCCTCAACCGTCAGTCCTCGTCCTCAATCCTCAACCCTCGATACTCAATCATCAATACTCAATCTTCAATCCTCAATCCTCAATCTTCAATCCTCAATACTCAATCTTCAATCCTCAATCCTCAATCCTCAATCCTTAATCCTCAATCCTCAATCCTCAATCTTCAATCCCCAATACTCAATCTTCAATCCTCAATCCTCAATCCCCAATCCTCAGTCCTCAAACCTCAATCCTGGATCCTCAATCCTGAATCCTCAATCTTCAGCCCTGAGTCCTCAACAGTCAGTTGTCTATCCTCAGTCCTCAATAGAATATCCTCAATTCACTGTTTTCAATACTCAATACTCAATCTGCAATCTTCAAATCTCTTTCCACAAACATCAATTCTCATCACTCAACCCTCAATACTCAGTCCCCAATCCTCAATCTTCAATCCTCAATCCTCAATCCTCAATCCTGAATCTTCAACCTTCAATCCTCAATACTCAATCTTCAATCCTCAATCCTCAATCCTCAATCCTCAATCCTCAATCCTCAATATTCAATCCTCAATACTCAATCTTCAATTCCCAGTCCTCAATCCTCAATCCTCAATCTTGAATCCTCAATAATCAATCTCCAATCCTAGATCCTCAATCCCCAATCCTCAATACTTAATCCTCAATCTTCAACCCTATATCCCCAGTCCTCAATCTTCAATCGTCAATGCTCAATCCAAAATCCTCAATCGTCAGTCCTCGTCCTCAATCCTCAACCATCAATACTCAATCATCAATACTCAATCTTCAATCCTCAATCCCCAATCCTCAATCCACAATCCTCAATCCTCAATCCTCAATCCTTAATCCTCAATCCTCAATACTCAATCTTCAATCCTCAATACTCAATCTAGAATTCTCAATCCTCAATCCTCAATCCTCAACTCTCAAATCTCAATCCTCAATCCTCAGACCTTAAACATCAATACTCAATACTCAGTCCTCGTCCTCAATCCACAACCCTCAATCATCAATCCTCAATCTTCAATCATCAATATTCAATATTCAATCCTCAATACTCGATACTCATTCCTCAATCCTGAATCCTCAATCCTCAATGTTCAATCCTCAATACCCAATCCTCAATCTTCAGTCTTCAAATCTCAACCCTCAATCCTCAATTCTCAATCCTCAGTCCTCAGTCCTCAATCCTCAATCCTCAATCTTCAAACTTCAATCCTCAATCCTCAATCCTCAATCCACAATCCTCAATCCTCAATCCTCAATCCTTAATCCTCAATCCTCAATACTCAATCTTCAATCCTCAATCCTCAATCCTCAATTCTCAATCCTCTACCCTCTGTCCTTAGCCCTCAAACCTCAATCCTCAACCCTCAGCCCTCATCCTCAATCCTCAATCCTCAATGCTCAATCCTCGATCTTCAACCCTCAATACTCAATCTTCAATCTTCAATCCTCAATACTCAATTTCGAATCCTCAATCCTCAATCCTCAATCCGCAACTCTCAATTCTCAATCCTCAATCCTCAGGCCTTAAACATCAATACTCAATACTCAGTCCTCGTCCTCAATCCACTACCCTCAATCATCAATCCTCAATCTTCAATCATCAATATTCAATATTCAATCCTCAATTCGCAATCCTCAATCCTCAATCTTCAATCCTCAATACTCAATCTTCAATCCTCAATCCTCTGTCCTCAAACCTCAATCCTCAATCCTCAATCCTCAGACCTTAAACATCAATACTCAACACTCAGTCCTCGTCCTCAATCCACAACCCTCAATCATCAATCCTCAATCTTCAATCATCAATATTCAATCTTCAATCCTCAATCCTCAATCCTCAATCCTCAATCCTGAATCCTCAATCCTCAATGTTCAATCCTCAATACCCAATCCTCAATCTTCAGTCTTCAATACTCAATCCTCAATCCTCAATCCTCAATCCTCAGTCCTCAAACCTCAATCCTGAATCCTCAATCCTGAATCCTCAATCTTCAGCCTTCAATCCTCAATACTCAATCTTCAATCCTCAATCCTCAATCCTCAATCCTCAATTCTCAATCCACAGTCCTCAATCGTCAGTCTTCAATCCTCGGTCCCCAATCCTCAATCTTCAATCCTCAACCCGCAATCCTCATTCCTCAATCCTCATTCCTCAATCTTCAATCCTGAATACTCAATCTTCAATCCTAAATCCTCAATCATCAATCCTCAATCCTCAATCCTCAATCTTCAATCCTCAATCCTCAATTCTCAATCCTCAATCCTCATTCTTCAATCCTCAATACCCAATCATCAATCTTCAATCCTCAATCACCAATCCTCAATTCTCAATCCTCTACACTCTGTCCTTAGCCCTCAAACCTCAATCCTCAACCCTCAGCCCTCATCCTCAATCCTCAATCCTCAATGCTCAATCCTCGGTATTCAATCCTCAATACTCAATCTTCAATACTCAATCCTCAGTCCTCAGTCCTCAATTTTCGATCCTCAGTCCCCAATCCTCAATGTTCAATTCTCAATACTCAATCCTCAATCCTCAATCCTCAATCCTCAATCTTCAATCCTCAATACTCAATCTTCAATCCTCAATCCTCATCCTCAATCCTCAGTCCTCGAACCTCAATCTTCAATCCTCAGTCTCCAATCCTCAACCCTCAACCCTCAATCCTCATTCTTCAATCCTCAACACCCAATCCTCAATCTTCATTCCTCAATCCTCAATCCTCAATTCTCAATCCTCAACCCTCAGTCCTAAGTCCTCAAACCTCAATCCTCAGCCCTCAGCCGTCATCCTCAATCCTCAATCCTCAACCTTCGATCCTCAATACTCAATCTTCAATCTTCAATCCTCAATCCTCAATCCTCAATCCTCAATCCTCAACCCTCAATCCTCAATATTCAATCCTCAATACTCAATCTTCAATTCCCAGTCCTCAATCCTCAATCCTCAATCTTGAATCCTCAATAATCAATCTCCAATCCTAGATCCTCAATCCCCAATCCTCAATCCTTAATCCTCAATCTTCAACCCTAAATCCCCAGTCCTCAATCTTCAATCCTCAATGCTCAATCCAAAATCCTCAATCCTCAGTCCTCAGTCCTCAATATTCAACCCTCAATCCTCAAACCTCAATACTCAATCGTCAGTCCTCGTCCTCAATCCTCAACCATCATTACTCAATCCTCAATCCTGAATCTTCAACCTTCAATCCTCAATACTCAATCTTCAATCCTCAATCCTCAATCCTCAATCCTCAATCCTCAATCCTCAACCGTCAGTCTTCAATCCTCAATACTCAATCTTCAATCCTCAATCCTCAACCCTCAACCCTCAATCCTCATTCTTCAATCCTCAACACCCAATCCTCAATCTTCATTCCTCAATCCTCAATCCTCAATTCTCAATCCTCAACCCTCAGTCCTAAGTCCTCAAACCTCAATCCTCAGCCCTCAGCCGTCATCCTCAATCCTCAATCCTCAACCTTCGATCCTCAATACTCAATCTTCAATCTTCAATCCTCAATCCTCAATCCTCAATCCTCAATCCTCAACCCTCAATCCTCAATATTCAATCCTCAATACTCAATCTTCAATTCCCAGTCCTCAATCCTCAATCCTCAATCTTGAATCCTCAATAATCAATCTCCAATCCTAGATCCTCAATCCCCAATCCTCAATCCTTAATCCTCAATCTTCAACCCTAAATCCCCAGTCCTCAATCTTCAATCCTCAATGCTCAATCCAAAATCCTCAATCCTCAGTCCTCAGTCCTCAATATTCAACCCTCAATCCTCAAACCTCAATACTCAATCGTCAGTCCTCGTCCTCAATCCTCAACCATCATTACTCAATCATCAATACTCAATCTTCAATCCTCAATCCTCAATCCTCAATCCACAATCCTCAATCCTCAATCCTCAATCCTTAATCCTCAATCCTCAATCCTCTGTCTTCAATCCTCAATACTTAATCTTCAATCCTCAATCCTCAATCGTCAATCCTCAATTCTCAATTCTCAATCCTCAGTCCTCAGACCTCAAACATCAATACTCAACACTCAGACCTCGTCCTCAATCAACAACCCTCAATCATCAATCCTCAATCTTCAATCATAAATATTCAATCTTCAATCCTCAATCCTCAATCCTCAATCCTCAATCCTCAATCCTCAGTGTTCAATCCTCAGTATCCAATCCTCAATTTCCAATCCTCAATCCCCAATCCTCAATCCTCAATCCTCAATCCTCAGTCCTCAAACCTCAATCCTGAATCCTCAATCCTGTATCCTCAATCTTCAGCCCTGAGTCCTCAACAGTCAGTTGTCAATCCTCAGTCCTCAATAGAATATCCTCAATTCACAGTTTTCCATACTCAATACTCAATCTGCAATCTTCAAATCTCTATCCACTAACATCAATTCTCATCACTCAACCCTCAATACTCAGTCCCCAATCCCCAATCCTCAATCCTCAATCCTCAATCCTCAATCCTCAATCTTCAACAATCAGTCCACAATACTCAATCTTCAATCCTCAATCCTCAATCCTCAATCCTCAATCCTCAATCCTCAATCGTCAGTCTTCAATCCTCAAAACTCAATCTTCAATCCTGAATCCTCAGTCCTCAATCCTCAAGTCTCAGTCCTCAATCCTCAATCCTCAATCCTCAATCCTCAAAGCTCAATCCTCAACGTCAGTCCTCGACCTCAATCCTCAACACTCAATCCTCAATCCTCAATCTTCAATCATCAATCCTCAGTCCTCAAACCTCAATCCACAATCCTCAATCCTCAATCCTCAATCCTTAATCCTCAATCCTCAATACTCAATCTTCAATCCTCAATACTCAATCTTGAATCCTCAATCCTCAATCCTCAACTCTCGATTCTCAATCCTCAATCCTCAGACCTTAAACATCAATACTCAATACTCAGTCCTCGTCCTCAATCCACAACCCTCAATCATCAATCCTCAATCTTCAATCATCAATATTCAATAGTCAGTCCTCAATCCTCAATACTCAATCCTCAATCCTGAATCCTCAATCCACAATGTTCAATCCTCAATATCCAATCCTCAATCTTCAGTCTTCAAATCTCAATCCTCAATCCTCAATCCCCAATCCTCATTCCTCAAACCTCAATCCTGAATCCTCAATCCTGAATCCTCAATCTTCAGCCTTCAATCCTCAATACTCAATCTTCAGTCCTCAATACTCAATCCTCAATCTTCAATCCTCAATACTCAATCTTCAATCCTCAATACTCAACTCTCAATCCTCAATCCTCAATCCTCAATCGTCAATCCTCAAGCCCCAATCCTCAGTCTTCAATCCTCAATCATCAACCCTCAATCCTCAATCCTCAATCTTCAATCCTCAATACTCAATCTTCAATCCTCAATCCTCAATCCTCAATACCTAATCCTCAATCCTCAATCCTCAATCTTCAATCCTCAATACTCAATCTTCAATCCTCAATCCTCAATCCCCAATCCTCTATTCTCAATCCTTAATCCTCAAACCTCAGACCTCAAACGTCAATACTCAACACTCAGTCCTCGTCCTCAATCCACAACCCTCAATCATCAATCCTCAATCTTCAATCATCAATATTCAATCTTCAATCCTCAATCCTCAATCCTCAATCCTCAATCCTCAATCCTCAATCCTGAATCCTCAATCCTCAATGTTCAATCCTCAATACCCAATCCTCAATCTTCAGTCTTCAATACTCAATCCTCAATCCTCAACCCTCAGCCCTCATCCCCCATCCTCGATCCTCAATCCGCAATCCTCAATCTTCAACCCTCAATACACAACCTTCAATCTTGAATCCTCAATGCTCAATCCTCAATCCTCAATCCTCAAAGCTAAGTCCTCGACGTCAGTCCTCGTCCTCAATCCTCAACCCTCAATCCTCAATCCTCAATCTTCAATCATCAATACTCAATCTTCAAGCATCAATCCTCAATCCTCAACCCTCAATCCTCAATCCTCAATACTCAATCCTCAATCCTCAATTCTCAATCCAACAATCCTCAATCTTCAATCCTCAATACTCAATCTTCAATCCTCAATCCTCAGTCCTCAAACCTCAATTCTGAATCCACAACCCTGAATCCTCAATCTTCAGCTCTCAGTCCTCAACAATCAGTTGTCAATCCTCAATCCTCAATAGAATATCCTCAATTCACAGTTTTCAATACTCAATACTCAATCTGCAATCTTCAAATCTCTATCCACAAACATCAATTCTCATCACTCAGCCCTCAACACTCAGTCCTCAATGTTCAGTCCTCAATCCTCAACTCTCGATCTTCAATCCTCAATACTGAATCTTCAATCCTCAATCCCCAATCCTCAACCTTCAATCCTCAATACTCAATCTTCAATCCTCAATCCACAATACTCAACCATCAATCTTCAATCCTCAATCCTCAATCCTCAATCCTCAATCCTCAATCCTCAATACTCAGTCATCAATCCTCAATATTCAATACTCAATCGTCAATCCGCAGTCCTCAACCCCCAATCCCCAATCCTCGTTCCTCAAACCTCATTCCTCAACCCTCAGTCCTCATACTCAGTTCTCAATTCTCAATCCTCAATCCTCAATCCCCAACATTCAATCCTCAATAATCAATCTCCAATCCTAGGTCCTCAATCCCCACTCCTCAATCCTTAATCCTCAACCTTCAACCCTCAATCCCCAGTCCTCAATCTTCAATCCTCAATGCTCAATCCAAAATCCTCAATCCTCAGTCCTCAATCCTCAATCCTCAATCCTCAAACCTCAATCCTCAACCGTCAGTCCTCGTCCTCAATCCTCAACCCTCGATACTCAATCATCAATACTCAATCTTCAATCCTCAATCCTCAATCCTAAATCCTCAATCCTCAATCCTCAGTCCTCAAACCTCAATCCTGGATCCTCAATCCTGAATCCTCAATCTTCAGCCCTGAGTCCTCAACAGTCAGTTGTCTATCCTCAGTCCTCAATAGAATATCCTCAATTCACTGTTTTCAATACTCAATACTCAATCTGCAATCTTCAAATCTCTTTCCACAAACATCAATTCTCATCACTCAACCCTCAATACTCAGTCCCCAATCCTCAATCTTCAATCCTCAATCCTCAATCCTCAATCCTGAATCTTCAACCTTCAATCCTCAATACTCAATCTTCAATCCTCAATCCTCAATCCTCAATCCTCAATCCTCAATCCTCAATATTCAATCCTCAATACTCAATCTTCAATTCCCAGTCCTCAATCCTCAATCCTCAATCTTGAATCCTCAATAATCAATCTCCAATCCTAGATCCTCAATCCCCAATCCTCAATACTTAATCCTCAATCTTCAACCCTATATCCCCAGTCCTCAATCTTCAATCGTCAATGCTCAATCCAAAATCCTCAATCGTCAGTCCTCGTCCTCAATCCTCAACCATCAATACTCAATCATCAATACTCAATCTTCAATCCTCAATCCCCAATCCTCAATCCACAATCCTCAATCCTCAATCCTCAATCCTTAATCCTCAATCCTCAATACTCAATCTTCAATCCTCAATACTCAATCTTGAATTCTCAATCCTCAATCCTCAATCCTCAACTCTCAAATCTCAATCCTCAATCCTCAGACCTTAAACATCAATACTCAATACTCAGTCCTCGTCCTCAATCCACAACCCTCAATCATCAATCCTCAATCTTCAATCATCAATATTCAATATTCAATCCTCAATACTCGATACTCATTCCTCAATCCTGAATCCTCAATCCTCAATGTTCAATCCTCAATACCCAATCCTCAATCTTCAGTCTTCAAATCTCAACCCTCAATCCTCAATTCTCAATCCTCAGTCCTCAGTCCTCAATCCTCAATCCTCAATCTTCAAACTTCAATCCTCAATCCTCAATCCTCAATCCACAATCCTCAATCCTCAATCCTCAATCCTTAATCCTCAATCCTCAATACTCAATCTTCAATCCTCAATGCTCAATCTTGAATTCCCAATCCTCAATCCTCAATCCTCAACTCTCAAATCTCAATCCTCAATCCTCAGACCTTAAACATCAATACTCAATACTCAGTCCTCGTCCTCAATCTACAACCCTCAATCATCAATCCTCAATCTTCAATCATCAATATTCAATATTCAATCCTCCATCCTCGATACTCATTCCTCAATCCTGAATCCTCAATCCTCAATGTTCAATCCTCAATACCCAATCCTCAATCTTCAGTCTTCAAACCTCAATCCTCAATCCTCAATCCTCAATCCTCAGTCCTCAAACCTCAATACTGAATACTCAATCCTGAATCCTCAATCTTCAGCCTTCAATCCTCAATACTCAATCTTCAATCCTCAATCCTCAATCCTCAATCTTCAATCCTCAATACTCAATCTTCAATCCTCAATACTCAATTCTCAATCCTCAATCCTCAATCCTCAATCGTCAATCCTCAAGCCCCAATCCTCAGTCTTCAATCCACAATCCTCAATCCTCAATCCTCAATCCTCAATCTGCAATCCTCAATACTCAATCTTCAATCCTCAATCCTCAATCCTCAATCCTTAATCCTCAATCCTCAATCCTCAATCTTCAATCCTCAATACTCAATCTTTAATCCTCAATCCTCAATCCCCAATCCTCAATTCTCAATCCTTAATACTCAAACCTCAGACCTCAAACGTCAATACTCAACACTCAGTCCTCGTCCTCAATACACAACCCTCAATCATCAATCCTCAATCTTCAATCATCAATATTCAATCTTCAATCCTCAATCCTCAATCCTCAATCCTCAATCCTCAATCCTCAATGTTCAATCCTCAATACCCAATCGTCAATCTTCAATCCTCAATCCTCAATCCTCAAGCCACAATCCTCAATCCTCAGTCCTCAAACCTCAATCCTGAATCCTCAATCCTGAATCTGCAATCTTCAGCCCTGAGTACTCAACAATCAGTTGTCAATACTCAGTCCTCAATAGAATATCCTCAATTCACAGTTTTCAATACTCAATACTCAATCTTCAATCCTCAAACCTCAATCCTCAATACTCAATCCTCATTCTTCAATCCTCAATACCCAATCATCAATCTTCAATCCTCAATCCTCAATCCTCAATTCTCAATCCTCTACCCTCTGTCCTTAGCCCTCAAACCTCAATCCTCAACCCTCAGCCCTCATCCTCAATCCTCAATCCTCAATGCTCAATCCTCGATCTTCAACCCTCAATACTCAACTCTCAATTCTCAATCCTCAATCCTCAGGCCTTAAACATCAATACTCAATACTCAGTCCTCGTCCTCAATCCACTACCCTCAATCATCAATCCTCAATCTTCAATCATCAATATTCAATATTCAATCCTCAATTCGCAATCCTCAATCCTCAATCTTCAATCCTCAATACTCAATCTTCAATCCTCAATCCTCTGTCCTCAAACCTCAATCCTCAATCCTCAATCCTCAGACCTTAAACATCAATACTCAACACTCAGTCCTCGTCCTCAATCCACAACCCTCAATCATCAATCCTCAATCTTCAATCATCAATATTCAATCTTCAATCCTCAATCCTCAATCCTCAATCCTCAATCCTGAATCCTCAATCCTCAATGTTCAATCCTCAATACCCAATCCTCAATCTTCAGTCTTCAATACTCAATCCTCAATCCTCAATCCTCAATCCTCAGTCCTCAAACCTCAATCCTGAATCCTCAATCCTGAATCCTCAATCTTCAGCCTTCAATCCTCAATACTCAATCTTCAATCCTCAATCCTCAATCCTCAATCCTCAATTCTCAATCCACAGTCCTCAATCGTCAGTCTTCAATCCTCGGTCCCCAATCCTCAATCTTCAATCCTCAACCCGCAATCCTCATTCCTCAATCCTCAATCCTCAATCTTCAATCCTGAATACTCAATCTTCAATCCTAAATCCTCAATCATCAATCCTCAATCCTCAATCCTCAATCTTCAATCCTCAATCCTCAATTCTAAATCCTCAATCCTCATTCTTCAATCCTCAATACCCAATCATCAATCTTCAATCCTCAATCACCAATCCTCAATTCTCAATCCTCTACCCTCTGTCCTTAGCCCTCAAACCTCAATCCTCAACCCTCAGCCCTCATCCTCAATCCTCAATCCTCAATGCTCAATCCTCGGTATTCAATCCTCAATACTCAATCTTCAATACTCAATCCTCAGTCCTCAATCCTCAATTTTCGATCCTCAGTCCCCAATCCTCAATGTTCAATTCTCAATACTCAATCCTCAATCCTCAATCCTCAATCCTCAATCTTCAATCCTCAATACTCAATCTTCAATCCTCAATCCTCATCCTCAATCCTCAGTCCTCGAACCTCAATCTTCAATCCTCAGTCTCCAATCCTCAACCTTCAATCCTCAATTCTCAATACTCAATAGAATATCCTGCATTCGCAGGATTCAATACTCAAACCTGAATCCTCAATCGTCAGTCCTCGTCCTCAATCCTCAACCATCAATACTCAATCATCAATACTCAATCTTCAATCCTCAATCCTCAATCCTCAATCCACAATCCTCAATCCTCAATCCTCAATCCTTAATCCTCAATCCTCAATCCTCTATCTTGAATCCTCAATACTCAATCTTCAATCCTCAATCCTCAATCGTCAATCCTCAATTCTCAATTCTCAATCCTCAATCCTCAGACCTCAAACATCAATACTCAACACTCAGTCCTCGTCCTCAATCCACAACCCTCAATCCTCAATCCTCAATCCTGAATCTTCAACCTTCAATCCTCAATACTCAATCTTCAATCCTCAATCCTCAATCCTCAATCCTCAATCCTCAATCCTCAACCGTCAGTCTTCAATCCTCAATACTCAATCTTCAATCCTCAATCCTCAACCCTCAACCCTCAATCCTCATTCTTCAATCCTCAATACCCAATCCTCAATCTTCATTCCTCAATCCTCAATCCTCAATTCTCAATCCTCAACCCTCAGTCCTAAGTCCTCAAACCTCAATCCTCAGCCCTCAGCCGTCATCCTCAATCCTCAATCCTCAACCTTCGATCCTCAATACTCAATCTTCAATCTTCAATCCTCAATCCTCAATCCTCAATCCTCAATCCTCAACCCTCAATCCTCAATATTCATTCCTCAATACTCAATCTTCAATTCCCAGTCCTCAATCCTCAATCCTCAATCTTGAATCCTCAATAATCAATCTCCAATCCTAGATCCTCAATCCCCAATCCTCAATCCTTAATCCTCAATCTTCAACCCTAAATCCCCAGTCCTCAATCTTCAATCCTCAATGCTCAATCCAAAATCCTCAATCCTCAGTCCTCAGTCCTCAATATTCAACCCTCAATCCTCAAACCTCAATACTCAATCGTCAGTCCTCGTCCTCAATCCTCAACCATCATTACTCAATCATCAATACTCAATCTTCAATCCTCAATCCTCAATCCTCAATCCACAATCCTCAATCCTCAATCCTCAATCCTTAATCCTCAATCCTCAATCCTCTGTCTTCAATCCTCAATACTCAATCTTCAATCCTCAATCCTCAATCGTCAATCCTCAATTCTCAATTCTCAATCCTCAGTCCTCAGACCTCAAACATCAATACTCAACACTCAGACCTCGTCCTCAATCAACAACCCTCAATCATCAATCCTCAATCTTCAATCATAAATATTCAATCTTCAATCCTCAATCCTCAATCCTCAATCCTCAATCCTCAATCCTCAGTGTTCAATCCTCAGTACCCAATCCTCAATTTCCAATCCTCAATCCCCAATCCTCAATCCTCAATCCTCAATCCTCAGTCCTCAAACCTCAATCCTGAATCCTCAATCCTGTATCCTCAATCTTCAGCCCTGAGTCCTCAACAGTCAGTTGTCAATCCTCAGTCCTCAATAGAATATCCTCAATTCACAGTTTTCCATACTCAATACTCAATCTGCAATCTTCAAATCTCTATCCACAAACATCAATTCTCATCACTCAACCCTCAATACTCAGTCCCCAATCCCCAATCCTCAATGCTCGATCCTCAATCCTCAATCCTCAATCTTCAACAATCAATCCTCAATACTCAATCTTCAATCCTCAATCCTCAATCCTCAATCCTCAATCCTCAATCCTCAATCGTCAGTCTTCAATCCTCAAAACTCAATCTTCAATCCTGAATCCTCAGTCCTCAATCCTCAAGTCTCAGTCCTCAATCCTCAATCCTCAATCCTCAATCCTCAAAGCTCAATCCTCAACGTCAGTCCTCGACCTCAATCCTCAACACTCAATCCTCAATCCTCAATCTTCAATCATCAATCCTCAGTCCTCAAACCTCAATCCTGAATCCTCAATCCTGAATCCTCAATCTTCAGCCTTCAATCCTCAATACTCAATCTTCAATCCTCAATCCTCAATCCTCAATCTTCAATCCTCAATACTCAACTCTCAATCTTCAATCCTCAATCCTCAATCCTCAATCCTCAGTCCTCAAACCTCAATCCTGAATCCTCAATCCTGTATCCTCAATCTTCAGCCCTGAGTCCTCAACAGTTAGTTGTCAATCCTCAGTCCTCAATAGAATATCCTCAATTCACAGTTTTCAATACTCAATACTCAATCTTCAATCCTCAAACCCCAATCCTCAATCCTCAATCCTCATTCTTCAATCCTCAATACCCAATCATCAATCTTCAATCCTCAATCCTCAATCCTCATTCTTCAATCCTCAATACCCAATCCTCAATATTCAATCCTCAATCCTCAATCCTCAATTCTCAATCCACAAACCTCAGTCCTCAGTCCTCATACCTCAGCCCTCAGCCCTCAGCCCTCATCCTCAGTCCTCAATCCTCAATCCTCAATCCTCAATCTTCAATCCTCAATACTCAATCTTCAATCCTCTATACTCAGTCCACGATCCTCAATCTTCAATCCTCAGTCCCCAATCCTCAATCTTCAATCCTCAATTCTCAATACTCAATAGAATATCCTGCATTCGCAGGATTCAATACTAAAACCTCAATCCTCAACCCTCAGCCCTCATCCCCCATCCTCGATCCTCAATCCGCAATCCTCAATCTTCAACCCTCAATACACAACCTTCAATCTTGAATCCTCAATGCTCAATCCTCAATCCTCAATCCTCAATCCTCAGTCATCAATCCTCAATCCTCAATCATCAATCGTCAGTCTTCAATCCTCAATACTCAATCTTCAATCCTCAATCCTCAGTCCTCAATCCTCAAGTCTCAGTCCTCAATCCTCAATCCTCAATCCTCAATCCTCAAAGCTAAGTCCTCAACGTCAGTCCTCGTCCTCAATCCTCAACCCTCAATCCTCAATCCTCAATCTTCAATCATCAATACTCAATCTTCAAGCATCAATCCTCAATCGTCAAGCCTCAATCCTCAATCCTCAATACTCAATCCTCAATCCTCAATTCTCAATCCCCAATCCTCAATCTTCAATCCTCAATACTCAATCTTCAATCCTCAATCCTCAGTCCTCAAACCTCAATTCTGAATCCACAACCCTGAATCCTCAATCTTCAGCTCTCAGTCCTCAACAATCAGTTGTCAATCCTCAATCCTCAATAGAATATCCTCAATTCACAGTTTTCAATACTCAATACTCAATCTGCAATCTTCAAATCTCTATCCACAAACATCAATTCTCATCACTCAGCCCTCAACACTCAGTCCTCAATGTTCAGTCCTCGATCCTCAACTCTCGATCTTCAATCCTCAATACTGAATCTTCAATCCTCAATCCCCAATCCTCAACCTTCAATCCTCAATACTCAATCTTCAATCCTCAATCCACAATACTCAACCATCAATCTTCAATCCTCAATCCTCAATCCTCAATCCTCAATCCTCAATCCTCAATACTCAGTCATCAATCCTCAATATTCAATACTCAATCGTCAATCCGCAGTCCTCAACCCCCAATCCCCAATCCTCGTTCCTCAAACCTCATTCCTCAACCCTCAGTCCTCATACTCAGTTCTCAATTCTCAATCCTCAATCCTCAATCCCCAACATTCAATCCTCAATAATCAATCTCCAATCCTAGGTCCTCAATCCCCAGTCCTCAATCCTTAACCCTCAACCTTCAACCCTCAATCCCCAGTCCTCAATCTTCAATCCTCAATGCTCAATCCAAAATCCTCAATCCTCAGTCCTCAATCCTCAATCCTCAATCCTCAAACCTCAATCCTCAACCGTCAGTCCTCGTCCTCAATCCTCAACCCTCGATACTCAATCATCAATACTCAATCTTCAATCCTCAATCCTCAATCCTAAATCCTCAATCCTCAATCCTCAGTCCTCAAACCTCAATCCTGGATCCTCAATCCTGAATCCTCAATCTTCAGCCCTGAGTCCTCAACAGTCAGTTGTCTATCCTCAGTCCTCAATAGAATATCCTCAATTCACTGTTTTCAATACTCAATACTCAATCTGCAATCTTCAAATCTCTTTCCACAAACATCAATTCTCATCACTCAACCCTCAATACTCAGTCCCCAATCCTCAATCTTCAATCCTCAATCCTCAATCCTCAATCCTGAATCTTCAACCTTCAATCCTCAATACTCAATCTTCAATCCTCAATCCTCAATCCTCAATCCTCAATCCTCAATCCTCAATATTCAATCCTCAATACTCAATCTTCAATTCCCAGTCCTCAATCCTCAATCCTCAATCTTGAATCCTCAATAATCAATCTCCAATCCTAGATCCTCAATCCCCAATCCTCAATACTTAATCCTCAATCTTCAACCCTATATCCCCAGTCCTCAATCTTCAATCGTCAATGCTCAATCCAAAATCCTCAATCGTCAGTCCTCGTCCTCAATCCTCAACCATCAATACTCAATCATCAATACTCAATCTTCAATCCTCAATCCCTAATCCTCAATACACAATCCTCAATCCTCAATCCTCAATCCTTAATCCTCAATCCTCAATACTCAATCTTCAATCCTCAATACTCAATCTTGAATTCTCAATCCTCAATCCTCAATCCTCAATCCTCAATCCTGAATCTTCAACCTTCAATCCTCAATACTCAATCTTCAATCCTCAATCCTCAATCCTCAATCCTCAATCCTCAATCCTCAATATTCAATCCTCAATACTCAATCTTCAATTCCCAGTCCTCAATCCTCAATCCTCAATCTTGAATCCTCAATAATCAATCTCCAATCCTAGATCCTCAATCCCCAATCCTCAATACTTAATCCTCAATCTTCAACCCTATATCCCCAGTCCTCAATCTTCAATCGTCAATGCTCAATCCAAAATCCTCAATCGTCAGTCCTCGTCCTCAATCCTCAACCATCAATACTCAATCATAAATACTCAATCTTCAATCCTCAATCCCTAATCCTCAATCCACAATCCTCAATCCTCAATCCTCAATCCTTAATCCTCAATCCTCAATACTCAATCTTCAATCCTCAATACTCAATCTTGAATTCTCAATCCTCAATCCTCAATCCTCAACTCTCAAATCTCAATCCTCAATCCTCAGACCTTAAACATCAATACTCAATACTCAGTCCTCGTCCTCAATCCACAACCCTCAATCATCAATCCTCAATCTTCAATCATCAATATTCAATATTCAATCCTCAATCCTCGATACTCATTCCTCAATCCTCAATCCTCAATCCTCAATGTTCAATCCTCAATACCCAATCGTCAATCTTCAATCCTCAATCCTCAATCCTCAATCCACAATCCTCAATCCTCAATCCTCAGTCCTCAAACCTCAATCCTGAGTCCTCAATTCTGAATCCGCAATCTTCAGCCCTGAGTACTCAACAATCAGTTGTCAATACTCAGTCCTCAATAGAATATCCTCAATTCACAGTCTTCAATGCTCAATACTCAATCTTCAATCCTCAAACCTCAATCCTCAATCCTCAATCCTCATTCTTCAATCCTCAATACCCAATCATCAATCTTCAATCCACAATCCTCAATCCTCATTCTTCAATCCTCAATACCCAATCCTCAAAATTCAATCCTCAATCCTCAATCCTCAATTCTCAATCCACAAACCTCAGCCGTCAGTCCTCAAACCTCAGCCCTCAGCCCTCAGCCCTCATCCTCAATCCTCAATCCTCAACCCTCAATCCTCAATCTTCAATCCTCAATACTCAATCTTCAATCCTCAATCCACAATACTCAACCATCAATCTTCAATCCTCAATCCTCAATCCTCAATACTCAGTGATCAATCCTCAATATTCAATACCCAATCGTCAATCCGCTGTCCTCAACCCCCAATCCCCAATCCTCGTTCCTCTAACCTCATTCCTCAACCCTCAGTCCTCATACTCAGTTCTCAATTCTCAATCCTCAATCATCAATCCCCAACATTCAATCCTCAATAATCATTCTCCAATCCTAGGTCCTCAATCCCCAATCTTCAATCCTTAATCCTCAACCTTCAACCCTCAATCCCCAGTCCTCAATCTTCAATCCTCAATGCTCAACCCAAAATCCTCAATCCTCAGTCCTCAATCCTCAATCCTCAATATTCAATCCTCAATACTCAATCTTCAATTCCCAGTCCTCAATCCTCAATCCTCAATCTTGAATCCTCAATAATCAATCTCCAATCCTAGATCCTCAATCCCCAATCCTCAATACTTAATCCTCAATCTTCAACCCTAAATCCCCAGTCCTCAATCTTCAATCCTCAATGCTCAATCCAAAATCCTCTATCCTCAGTCCTCAGTCCTCAATCCTCAATCCTCAATCCTCAAACCTCAACCCTCAATCGTCAGTCCTCGTCCTCAATCCTCAAGTCTCAGTCCTCAATCCTCAATCCTCAATCCTCAGCCCTCATCCCCCATTCTCGATCCTCAATCCTCAATCCTCAATCCTCAATCCTCAATCCTCAATCCTTAATCCTCAATCCTCAATCCTCTATCTTGAATCCTCAATACTCAATCTTCAATACTCAATCCTCAATCGTCAATCCTCAATTCTCAATTCTCAATCCTCAATCCTCAGACCTCAAACATCAATACTCAACACTCAGTCCTCGTCCTCAATCCACAACCCTCAATCCTCAATCCTCAATCCTGAATCTTCAACCTTCAATCCTCAATACTCAATCTTCAATCCTCAATCCTCAATCCTCAATCCTCAATCCTCAATCCTCAACCGTCAGTCTTCAATCCTCAATACTCAATCTTCAATCCTCAATCCTCAACCCTCAACCCTCAATCCTCATTCTTCAATCCTCAATACCCAATCCTCAATCTTCATTCCTCAATCCTCAATCCTCAATTCTCAATCCTCAACCCTCAGTCCTAAGTCCTCAAACCTCAATCCTCAGCCCTCAGCCGTCATCCTCAATCCTCAATCCTCAACCTTCGATCCTCAATACTCAATCTTCAATCTTCAATCCTCAATCCTCAATCCTCAATCCTCAATCCTCAACCCTCAATCCTCAATATTCAATCCTCAATACTCAATCTTCAATTCCCAGTCCTCAATCCTCAATCCTCAATCTTGAATCCTCAATAATCAATCTCCAATCCTAGATCCTCAATCCCCAATCCTCAATCCTTAATCCTCAATCTTCAACCCTAAATCCCCAGTCCTCAATCTTCAATCCTCAATGCTCAATCCAAAATCCTCAATCCTCAGTCCTCAGTCCTCAATATTCAACCCTCAATCCTCAAACCTCAATACTCAATCGTCAGTCCTCGTCCTCAATCCTCAACTATCATTACTCAATCATCAATACTCAATCTTCAATCCTCAATCCTCAATCCTCAATCCACAATCCTCAATCCTCAATCCTCAATCCTTAATCCTCAATCCTCAATCCTCTGTCTTGAATCCTCAATACTCAATCTTCAATACTCAATCCTCAATCGTCAATCCTCAATTCTCAATTCTCAATCCTCAATCCTCAGACCTCAAACATCAATACTCAACACTCAGTCCTCGTCCTCAATCCACAACCCTCAATCCTCAATCCTCAATCCTGAATCTTCAACCTTCAATCCTCAATACTCAATCTTCAATCCTCAATCCTCAATCCTCAATCCTCAATCCTCAATCCTCAACCGTCAGTCTTCAATCCTCAATACTCAATCTTCAATCCTCAATCCTCAACCCTCAACCCTCAATCCTCATTCTTCAATCCTCAATACCCAATCCTCAATCTTCAACCCTAAATCCCCAGTCCTCAATCTTCAATCCTCAATGCTCAATCCAAAATCCTCAATCCTCAGTCCTCAGTCCTCAATATTCAACCCTCAATCCTCAAACCTCAATACTCAATCTTCAATCCTCAATCCTCAATCGTCAATCCTCAATTCTCAATTCTCAATCCTCAGTCCTCAGACCTCAAACATCAATACTCAACACTCAGACCTCGTCCTCAATCAACAACCCTCAATCATCAATCCTCAATCTTCAATCATAAATATTCAATCTTCAATCCTCAATCCTCAATCCTCAATCCTCAATCCTCAATCCTCAGTGTTCAATCCTCAGTACCCAATCCTCAATTTCCAATCCTCAATCCCCAATCCTCAATCCTCAATCCTCAATCCTCAGTCCTCAAACCTCAATCCTGAATCCTCAATCCTGTATCCTCAATCTTCAGCCCTGAGTCCTCAACAGTCAGTTGTCAATCCTCAGTCCTCAATAGAATATCCTCAATTCACAGTTTTCCATACTCAATACTCAATCTGCAATCTTCAAATCTCTATCCACAAACATCAATTCTCATCACTCAACCCTCAATACTCAGTCCCCAATCCCCAATCCTCAATGCTCGATCCTCAATCCTCAATCCTCAATCTTCAACAATCAATCCTCAATACTCAATCTTCAATCCTCAATCCTCAATCCTCAATCCTCAATCCTCAATCCTCAATCGTCAGTCTTCAATCCTCAAAACTCAATCTTCAATCCTGAATCCTCAGTCCTCAATCCTCAAGTCTCAGTCCTCAATCCTCAATCCTCAATCCTCAATCCTCAAAGCTCAATCCTCAACGTCAGTCCTCGACCTCAATCCTCAACACTCAATCCTCAATCCTCAATCTTCAATCATCAATCCTCAGTCCTCAAACCTCAATCCTGAATCCTCAATCCTGAATCCTCAATCTTCAGCCTTCAATCCTCAATACTCAATCTTCAATCCTCAATCCTCAATCCTCAATCTTCAATCCTCAATACTCAACTCTCAATCTTCAATCCTCAATCCTCAATCCTCAATCCTCAGTCCTCAAACCTCAATCCTGAATCCTCAATCCTGTATCCTCAATCTTCAGCCCTGAGTCCTCAACAGTTAGTTGTCAATCCTCAGTCCTCAATAGAATATCCTCAATTCACAGTTTTCAATACTCAATACTCAATCTTCAATCCTCAAACCCCAATCCTCAATCCTCAATCCTCATTCTTCAATCCTCAATACCCAATCATCAATCTTCAATCCTCAATCCTCAATCCTCATTCTTCAATCCTCAATACCCAATCCTCAATATTCAATCCTCAATCCTCAATCCTCAATTCTCAATCCACAAACCTCAGTCCTCAGTCCTCATACCTCAGCCCTCAGCCCTCAGCCCTCATCCTCAGTCCTCAATCCTCAATCCTCAATCCTCAATCTTCAATCCTCAATACTCAATCTTCAATCCTCTATACTCAGTCCACGATCCTCAATCTTCAATCCTCAGTCCCCAATCCTCAATCTTCAATCCTCAATTCTCAATACTCAATAGAATATCCTGCATTCGCAGGATTCAATACTAAAACCTCAATCCTCAACCCTCAGCCCTCATCCCCCATCCTCGATCCTCAATCCGCAATCCTCAATCTTCAACCCTCAATACACAACCTTCAATCTTGAATCCTCAATGCTCAATCCTCAATCCTCAATCCTCAATCCTCAGTCATCAATCCTCAATCCTCAATCATCAATCGTCAGTCTTCAATCCTCAATACTCAATCTTCAATCCTCAATCCTCAGTCCTCAATCCTCAAGTCTCAGTCCTCAATCCTCAATCCTCAATCCTCAATCCTCAAAGCTAAGTCCTCAACGTCAGTCCTCGTCCTCAATCCTCAACCCTCAATCCTCAATCCTCAATCTTCAATCATCAATACTCAATCTTCAAGCATCAATCCTCAATCGTCAAGCCTCAATCCTCAATCCTCAATACTCAATCCTCAATCCTCAATTCTCAATCCCCAATCCTCAATCTTCAATCCTCAATACTCAATCTTCAATCCTCAATCCTCAGTCCTCAAACCTCAATTCTGAATCCACAACCCTGAATCCTCAATCTTCAGCTCTCAGTCCTCAACAATCAGTTGTCAATCCTCAATCCTCAATAGAATATCCTCAATTCACAGTTTTCAATACTCAATACTCAATCTGCAATCTTCAAATCTCTATCCACAAACACCAATTCTCATCACTCAGCCCTCAACACTCAGTCCTCAATGTTCAGTCCTCGATCCTCAACTCTCGATCTTCAATCCTCAATACTGAATCTTCAATCCTCAATCCCCAATCCTCAACCTTCAATCCTCAATACTCAATCTTCAATCCTCAATCCACAATACTCAACCATCAATCTTCAATCCTCAATCCTCAATCCTCAATCCTCAATCCTCAATCCTCAATACTCAGTCATCAATCCTCAATATTCAATACTCAATCGTCAATCCGCAGTCCTCAACCCCCAATCCCCAATCCTCGTTCCTCAAACCTCATTCCTCAACCCTCAGTCCTCATACTCAGTTCTCAATTCTCAATCCTCAATCCTCAATCCCCAACATTCAATCCTCAATAATCAATCTCCAATCCTAGGTCCTCAATCCCCAGTCCTCAATCCTTAATCCTCAACCTTCAACCCTCAATCCCCAGTCCTCAATCTTCAATCCTCAATGCTCAATCCAAAATCCTCAATCCTCAGTCCTCAATCCTCAATCCTCAATCCTCAAACCTCAATCCTCAACCGTCAGTCCTCGTCCTCAATCCTCAACCCTCGATACTCAATCATCAATACTCAATCTTCAATCCTCAATCCTCAATCCTAAATCCTCAATCCTCAATCCTCAGTCCTCAAACCTCAATCCTGGATCCTCAATCCTGAATCCTCAATCTTCAGCCCTGAGTCCTCAACAGTCAGTTGTCTATCCTCAGTCCTCAATAGAATATCCTCAATTCACTGTTTTCAATACTCAATACTCAATCTGCAATCTTCAAATCTCTTTCCACAAACATCAATTCTCATCACTCAACCCTCAATACTCAGTCCCCAATCCTCAATCTTCAATCCTCAATCCTCAATCCTCAATCCTGAATCTTCAACCTTCAATCCTCAATACTCAATCTTCAATCCTCAATCCTCAATCCTCAATCCTCAATCCTCAATCCTCAATATTCAATCCTCAATACTCAATCTTCAATTCCCAGTCCTCAATCCTCAATCCTCAATCTTGAATCCTCAATAATCAATCTCCAATCCTAGATCCTCAATCCCCAATCCTCAATACTTAATCCTCAATCTTCAACCCTATATCCCCAGTCCTCAATCTTCAATCGTCAATGCTCAATCCAAAATCCTCAATCGTCAGTCCTCGTCCTCAATCCTCAACCATCAATACTCAATCATCAATACTCAATCTTCAATCCTCAATCCCTAATCCTCAATACACAATCCTCAATCCTCAATCCTCAATCCTTAATCCTCAATCCTCAATACTCAATCTTCAATCCTCAATACTCAATCTTGAATTCTCAATCCTCAATCCTCAATCCTCAATCCTCAATCCTGAATCTTCAACCTTCAATCCTCAATACTCAATCTTCAATCCTCAATCCTCAATCCTCAATCCTCAATCCTCAATCCTCAATATTCAATCCTCAATACTCAATCTTCAATTCCCAGTCCTCAATCCTCAATCCTCAATCTTGAATCCTCAATAATCAATCTCCAATCCTAGATCCTCAATCCCCAATCCTCAATACTTAATCCTCAATCTTCAACCCTATATCCCCAGTCCTCAATCTTCAATCGTCAATGCTCAATCCAAAATCCTCAATCGTCAGTCCTCGTCCTCAATCCTCAACCATCAATACTCAATCATAAATACTCAATCTTCAATCCTCAATCCCTAATCCTCAATCCACAATCCTCAATCCTCAATCCTCAATCCTTAATCCTCAATCCTCAATACTCAATCTTCAATCCTCAATACTCAATCTTGAATTCTCAATCCTCAATCCTCAATCCTCAACTCTCAAATCTCAATCCTCAATCCTCAGACCTTAAACATCAATACTCAATACTCAGTCCTCGTCCTCAATCCACAACCCTCAATCATCAATCCTCAATCTTCAATCATCAATATTCAATATTCAATCCTCAATCCTCGATACTCATTCCTCAATCCTCAATCCTCAATCCTCAATGTTCAATCCTCAATACCCAATCGTCAATCTTCAATCCTCAATCCTCAATCCTCAATCCACAATCCTCAATCCTCAGTCCTCAAACCTCAATCCTGAGTCCTCAATTCTGAATCCGCAATCTTCAGCCCTGAGTACTCAACAATCAGTTGTCAATACTCAGTCCTCAATAGAATATCCTCAATTCACAGTCTTCAATGCTCAATACTCAATCTTCAATCCTCAAACCTCAATCCTCAATCCTCAATCCTCATTCTTCAATCCTCAATACCCAATCATCAATCTTCAATCCACAATCCTCAATCCTCATTCTTCAATCCTCAATACCCAATCCTCAAAATTCAATCCTCAATCCTCAATCCTCAATTCTCAATCCACAAACCTCAGCCGTCAGTCCTCAAACCTCAGCCCTCAGCCCTCAGCCCTCATCCTCAATCCTCAATCCTCAACCCTCAATCCTCAATCTTCAATCCTCAATACTCAATCTTCAATCCTCAATCCACAATACTCAACCATCAATCTTCAATCCTCAATCCTCAATCCTCAATACTCAGTGATCAATCCTCAATATTCAATACCCAATCGTCAATCCGCTGTCCTCAACCCCCAATCCCCAATCCTCGTTCCTCTAACCTCATTCCTCAACCCTCAGTCCTCATACTCAGTTCTCAATTCTCAATCCTCAATCATCAATCCCCAACATTCAATCCTCAATAATCATTCTCCAATCCTAGGTCCTCAATCCCCAATCTTCAATCCTTAATCCTCAACCTTCAACCCTCAATCCCCAGTCCTCAATCTTCAATCCTCAATGCTCAACCCAAAATCCTCAATCCTCAGTCCTCAATCCTCAATCCTCAATATTCAATCCTCAATACTCAATCTTCAATTCCCAGTCCTCAATCCTCAATCCTCAATCTTGAATCCTCAATAATCAATCTCCAATCCTAGATCCTCAATCCCCAATCCTCAATACTTAATCCTCAATCTTCAACCCTAAATCCCCAGTCCTCAATCTTCAATCCTCAATGCTCAATCCAAAATCCTCTATCCTCAGTCCTCAGTCCTCAATCCTCAATCCTCAATCCTCAAACCTCAACCCTCAATCGTCAGTCCTCGTCCTCAATCCTCAAGTCTCAGTCCTCAATCCTCAATCCTCAATCCTCAGCCCTCATCCCCCATTCTCGATCCTCAATCCTCAATCCTCAATCCTCAATCCTCAATCCTCAATCCTTAATCCTCAATCCTCAATCCTCTATCTTGAATCCTCAATACTCAATCTTCAATCCTCAATCCTCAATCGTCAATCCTCAATTCTCAATTCTCAATCCTCAATCCTCAGACCTCAAACATCAATACTCAACACTCAGTCCTCGTCCTCAATCCACAACCCTCAATCCTCAATCCTCAATCCTGAATCTTCAACCTTCAATCCTCAATACTCAATCTTCAATCCTCAATCCTCAATCCTCAATCCTCAATCCTCAATCCTCAACCGTCAGTCTTCAATCCTCAATACTCAATCTTCAATCCTCAATCCTCAACCCTCAACCCTCAATCCTCATTCTTCAATCCTCAATACCCAATCCTCAATCTTCATTCCTCAATCCTCAATCCTCAATTCTCAATCCTCAACCCTCAGTCCTAAGTCCTCAAACCTCAATCCTCAGCCCTCAGCCGTCATCCTCAATCCTCAATCCTCAACCTTCGATCCTCAATACTCAATCTTCAATCTTCAATCCTCAATCCTCAATCCTCAATCCTCAATCCTCAACCCTCAATCCTCAATATTCAATCCTCAATACTCAATCTTCAATTCCCAGTCCTCAATCCTCAATCCTCAATCTTGAATCCTCAATAATCAATCTCCAATCCTAGATCCTCAATCCCCAATCCTCAATCCTTAATCCTCAATCTTCAACCCTAAATCCCCAGTCCTCAATCTTCAATCCTCAATGCTCAATCCAAAATCCTCAATCCTCAGTCCTCAGTCCTCAATATTCAACCCTCAATCCTCAAACCTCAATACTCAATCGTCAGTCCTCGTCCTCAATCCTCAACTATCATTACTCGATCATCAATACTCAATCTTCAATCCTCAATCCTCAATCCTCAATCCACAATCCTCAATCCTCAATCCTCAATCCTTAATCCTCAATCCTCAATCCTCTGTCTTCAATCCTCAATACTCAATCTTCAATCCTCAATCCTCAATCGTCAATCCTCAATTCTCAATTCTCAATCCTCAGTCCTCAGACCTCAAACATCAATACTCAACACTCAGACCTCGTCCTCAATCAACAACCCTCAATCATCAATCCTCAATCTTCAATCATAAATATTCAATCTTCAATCCTCAATCCTCAATCCTCAATCCTCAATCCTCAATCCTCAGTGTTCAATCCTCAGTACCCAATCCTCAATTTCCAATCCTCAATCCCCAATCCTCAATCCTCAATCCTCAATCCTCAGTCCTCAAACCTCAATCCTGAATCCTCAATCCTGTATCCTCAATCTTCAGCCCTGAGTCCTCAACAGTCAGTTGTCAATCCTCAGTCCTCAATAGAATATCCTCAATTCACAGTTTTCCATACTCAATACTCAATCTGCAATCTTCAAATCTCTATCCACAAACATCAATTCTCATCACTCAACCCTCAATACTCAGTCCCCAATCCCCAATCCTCAATGCTCGATCCTCAATCCTCAATCCTCAATCTTCAACAATCAATCCTCAATACTCAATCTTCAATCCTCAATCCTCAATCCTCAATCCTCAATCCTCAATCCTCAATCGTCAGTCTTCAATCCTCAAAACTCAATCTTCAATCCTGAATCCTCAGTCCTCAATCCTCAAGTCTCAGTCCTCAATCCTCAATCCTCAATCCTCAATCCTCAAAGCTCAATCCTCAACGTCAGTCCTCGACCTCAATCCTCAACACTCAATCCTCAATCCTCAATCTTCAATCATCAATCCTCAGTCCTCAAACCTCAATCCTGAATCCTCAATCCTGAATCCTCAATCTTCAGCCTTCAATCCTCAATACTCAATCTTCAATCCTCAATCCTCAATCCTCAATCTTCAATCCTCAATACTCAACTCTCAATCTTCAATCCTCAATCCTCAATCCTCAATCCTCAGTCCTCAAACCTCAATCCTGAATCCTCAATCCTGTATCCTCAATCTTCAGCCCTGAGTCCTCAACAGTTAGTTGTCAATCCTCAGTCCTCAATAGAATATCCTCAATTCACAGTTTTCAATACTCAATACTCAATCTTCAATCCTCAAACCCCAATCCTCAATCCTCAATCCTCATTCTTCAATCCTCAATACCCAATCATCAATCTTCAATCCTCAATCCTCAATCCTCATTCTTCAATCCTCAATACCCAATCCTCAATATTCAATCCTCAATCCTCAATCCTCAATTCTCAATCCACAAACCTCAGTCCTCAGTCCTCATACCTCAGCCCTCAGCCCTCAGCCCTCATCCTCAGTCCTCAATCCTCAATCCTCAATCCTCAATCTTCAATCCTCAATACTCAATCTTCAATCCTCTATACTCAGTCCACGATCCTCAATCTTCAATCCTCAGTCCCCAATCCTCAATCTTCAATCCTCAATTCTCAATACTCAATAGAATATCCTGCATTCGCAGGATTCAATACTAAAACCTCAATCCTCAACCCTCAGCCCTCATCCCCCATCCTCGATCCTCAATCCGCAATCCTCAATCTTCAACCCTCAATACACAACCTTCAATCTTGAATCCTCAATGCTCAATCCTCAATCCTCAATCCTCAATCCTCAGTCATCAATCCTCAATCCTCAATCATCAATCGTCAGTCTTCAATCCTCAATACTCAATCTTCAATCCTCAATCCTCAGTCCTCAATCCTCAAGTCTCAGTCCTCAATCCTCAATCCTCAATCCTCAATCCTCAAAGCTAAGTCCTCAACGTCAGTCCTCGTCCTCAATCCTCAACCCTCAATCCTCAATCCTCAATCTTCAATCATCAATACTCAATCTTCAAGCATCAATCCTCAATCGTCAAGCCTCAATCCTCAATCCTCAATACTCAATCCTCAATCCTCAATTCTCAATCCCCAATCCTCAATCTTCAATCCTCAATACTCAATCTTCAATCCTCAATCCTCAGTCCTCAAACCTCAATTCTGAATCCACAACCCTGAATCCTCAATCTTCAGCTCTCAGTCCTCAACAATCAGTTGTCAATCCTCAATCCTCAATAGAATATCCTCAATTCACAGTTTTCAATACTCAATACTCAATCTGCAATCTTCAAATCTCTATCCACAAACATCAATTCTCATCACTCAGCCCTCAACACTCAGTCCTCAATGTTCAGTCCTCGATCCTCAACTCTCGATCTTCAATCCTCAATACTGAATCTTCAATCCTCAATCCCCAATCCTCAACCTTCAATCCTCAATACTCAATCTTCAATCCTCAATCCACAATACTCAACCATCAATCTTCAATCCTCAATCCTCAATCCTCAATCCTCAATCCTCGATCCTCAATACTCAGTCATCAATCCTCAATATTCAATACTCAATCGTCAATCCGCAGTCCTCAACCCCCAATCCCCAATCCTCGTTCCTCAAACCTCATTCCTCAACCCTCAGTCCTCATACTCAGTTCTCAATTCTCAATCCTCAATCCTCAATCCCCAACATTCAATCCTCAATAATCAATCTCCAATCCTAGGTCCTCAATCCCCAGTCCTCAATCCTTAATCCTCAACCTTCAACCCTCAATCCCCAGTCCTCAATCTTCAATCCTCAATGCTCAATCCAAAATCCTCAATCCTCAGTCCTCAATCCTCAATCCTCAATCCTCAAACCTCAATCCTCAACCGTCAGTCCTCGTCCTCAATCCTCAACCCTCGATACTCAATCATCAATACTCAATCTTCAATCCTCAATCCTCAATCCTAAATCCTCAATCCTCAATCCTCAGTCCTCAAACCTCAATCCTGGATCCTCAATCCTGAATCCTCAATCTTCAGCCCTGAGTCCTCAACAGTCAGTTGTCTATCCTCAGTCCTCAATAGAATATCCTCAATTCACTGTTTTCAATACTCAATACTCAATCTGCAATCTTCAAATCTCTTTCCACAAACATCAATTCTCATCACTCAACCCTCAATACTCAGTCCCCAATCCTCAATCTTCAATCCTCAATCCTCAATCCTCAATCCTGAATCTTCAACCTTCAATCCTCAATACTCAATCTTCAATCCTCAATCCTCAATCCTCAATCCTCAATCCTCAATCCTCAATATTCAATCCTCAATACTCAATCTTCAATTCCCAGTCCTCAATCCTCAATCCTCAATCTTGAATCCTCAATAATCAATCTCCAATCCTAGATCCTCAATCCCCAATCCTCAATACTTAATCCTCAATCTTCAACCCTATATCCCCAGTCCTCAATCTTCAATCGTCAATGCTCAATCCAAAATCCTCAATCGTCAGTCCTCGTCCTCAATCCTCAACCATCAATACTCAATCATCAATACTCAATCTTCAATCCTCAATCCCTAATCCTCAATACACAATCCTCAATCCTCAATCCTCAATCCTTAATCCTCAATCCTCAATACTCAATCTTCAATCCTCAATACTCAATCTTGAATTGTCAATCCTCAATCCTCAATCCTCAATCCTCAATCCTGAATCTTCAACCTTCAATCCTCAATACTCAATCTTCAATCCTCAATCCTCAATCCTCAATCCTCAATCCTCAATCCTCAATATTCAATCCTCAATACTCAATCTTCAATTCCCAGTCCTCAATCCTCAATCCTCAATCTTGAATCCTCAATAATCAATCTCCAATCCTAGATCCTCAATCCCCAATCCTCAATACTTAATCCTCAATCTTCAACCCTATATCCCCAGTCCTCAATCTTCAATCGTCAATGCTCAATCCAAAATCCTCAATCGTCAGTCCTCGTCCTCAATCCTCAACCATCAATACTCAATCATAAATACTCAATCTTCAATCCTCAATCCCTAATCCTCAATCCACAATCCTCAATCCTCAATCCTCAATCCTTAATCCTCAATCCTCAATACTCAATCTTCAATCCTCAATACTCAATCTTGAATTCTCAATCCTCAATCCTCAATCCTCAACTCTCAAATCTCAATCCTCAATCCTCAGACCTTAAACATCAATACTCAATACTCAGTCCTCGTCCTCAATCCACAACCCTCAATCATCAATCCTCAATCTTCAATCATCAATATTCAATATTCAATCCTCAATCCTCGATACTCATTCCTCAATCCTCAATCCTCAATCCTCAATGTTCAATCCTCAATACCCAATCGTCAATCTTCAATCCTCAATCCTCAATCCTCAATCCACAATCCTCAATCCTCAGTCCTCAAACCTCAATCCTGAGTCCTCAATTCTGAATCCGCAATCTTCAGCCCTGAGTACTCAACAATCAGTTGTCAATACTCAGTCGTCAATAGAATATCCTCAATTCACAGTCTTCAATGCTCAATACTCAATCTTCAATCCTCAAACCTCAATCCTCAATCCTCAATCCTCATTCTTCAATCCTCAATACCCAATCATCAATCTTCAATCCACAATCCTCAATCCTCATTCTTCAATCCTCAATACCCAATCCTCAAAATTCAATCCTCAATCCTCAATCCTCAATTCTCAATCCACAAACCTCAGCCGTCAGTCCTCAAACCTCAGCCCTCAGCCCTCAGCCCTCATCCTCAATCCTCAATCCTCAACCCTCAATCCTCAATCTTCAATCCTCAATACTCAATCTTCAATCCTCAATCCACAATACTCAACCATCAATCTTCAATCCTCAATCCTCAATCCTCAATACTCAGTGATCAATCCTCAATATTCAATACCCAATCGTCAATCCGCTGTCCTCAACCCCCAATCCCCAATCCTCGTTCCTCTAATCTCATTCCTCAACCCTCAGTCCTCATACTCAGTTCTCAATTCTCAATCCTCAATCATCAATCCCCAACATTCAATCCTCAATAATCATTCTCCAATCCTAGGTCCTCAATCCCCAATCTTCAATCCTTAATCCTCAACCTTCAACCCTCAATCCCCAGTCCTCAATCTTCAATCCTCAATGCTCAACCCAAAATCCTCAATCCTCAGTCCTCAATCCTCAATCCTCAATATTCAATCCTCAATACTCAATCTTCAATTCCCAGTCCTCAATCCTCAATCCTCAATCTTGAATCCTCAATAATCAATCTCCAATCCTAGATCCTCAATCCCCAATCCTCATTACTTAATCCTCAATCTTCAACCCTAAATCCCCAGTCCTCAATCTTCAATCCTCAATGCTCAATCCAAAATCCTCTATCCTCAGTCCTCAGTCCTCAATCCTCAATCCTCAATCCTCAAACCTCAACCCTCAATCGTCAGTCCTCGTCCTCAATCCTCAAGTCTCAGTCCTCAATCCTCAATCCTCAATCCTCAGCCCTCATCCCCCATTCTCGATCCTCAATCCTCAATCCTCAATCTTCAACCCTCAATACACAACCTTCAATCTTGAACCCTCAATGCTCAATCCTCAATCCTCAATCCTCAATCCTCAGTCATCAATCCTCAATCCTCAATCCTCAATCGTCAGTCTTCGATCCTCAATACTCAATCTTCAATCCTCAATCCTCAGTCCTTAATTCTCAAGTCTCAGTCCTCAATCCTCAATCCTCAATCCTCAATCCTCAAAGCTCAGTCCTCAACGTCAGTCCTCGTCCTCAATCCTCAACACTCAATCCACAATCCTCAATCTTCAATCATCAATACTCAATCTTCAACCATCAATCCTCAATACTCAATCCTCAATCCTCAATACTCAATCCTCAATCCTCAATTCTCAATCCTCAATCCTCAATCTTCAATCCTCAATACTCAATCTTCAATCCTCAATCCTCAGTCCTCAAACCTCAATTCTGAATCCTCAACCCTGAATCCTCAATCTTGAGCTCTCAGTCCTCAACAATCGGTTGTCAATCCTCAATCCTCAATAGAATATCCTCAATTCACAGTTTTCAATACTCAATACTCAATCTGCAATCTTCAAAACTCTATCCACAAACATCAATTCTCATCACTCAGCCCTCAACACTCAGTCCTCAATGATCAGTCCTCAATCCTCAACTCTCGATCTTCAATCCTCAATACTGAATCTTCAATCCTCAATCCCCAATCCTCAACCTTCAATCCTCAATACTCAATCTTCAATCCTCAATCCACAATACTCAACCATCAATCTTCAATCCTCAATCCTCAATCCTCAATCCTCAATACTCAGTGATCAATCCTCAATATTCAATACTCAATCGTCAATCCGCTGTCCTCAACCCCCAATCCCCAATCCTCGTCCCTCAAACCTCATTCCTCAACCCTCAGTCCTCATACTCAGTTCTCAATTCTCAATCCTCAATCCTCAATCCCCAACATTCAATCCTCAATAATCAATCTCCAATCCTAGGTCCTCAATCCCCAATCCTCAATCCTTAATCCTCAACCTTCAACCCTGAATCCCCAGTCCTCAATCTTCAATCCTCAATGCTCAACCCAAAATCCTCAATCCTCAGTCCTCAATCCTCAATCCTCAATCCTCAAACCTCAATCCGCAACCGTCAGTCCTCGTCCTCAATCCTCAACCCTCGATACTCAATCATCAATACTCAATCTTCAATCCTCAATCCTCAATCCTAAATCCTCAATCCTCAATCCTCAGTCCTCAATCCCCAATCCTCAATTCTCAATCCTTAATCCTCAAACCTCAGACCTCAAACGTCAATACTCAACACTCAGTCCTCGTCCTCAATCCACAACCCTCAATCATCAATCCTCAATCTTCAATCATCAATATTCAATCTTCAATCCTCAATCCTCAATCCTCAATCCTCAATCCTCAATGTTCAATCCTCAATACCCAATCGTCAATCTTTAATCCCCAATCCTCAATCCTCAATCCGCAATCCTCAATCCTCAGTCCTCAAACCTCAATCCTGAATCCTCAATCCTGAATCCGCAATCTTCAGCCCTGAGTACTCAACAGTCAGTTGTCAATACTCAGTCCTCAATAGAATATCCTCAATTCACAGTTTTCCATACTCAATACTCAATCTGCAATCTTCAAATCTCTATCCACAAACATCAATTCTCATCACTCAACCCTCAATACTCAGTCCCCAATCCCCAATCCTCAATCCTCAATCCTCAATCCTCAATCCTCGGTCTTCAACAATCAATCCTCAATACTCAATCTTCAATCCTCAATCCTTAATCCTCAATCCTCAATCCTCAATCCTCAATCCTCAATCCTCAATCCTCAGTCCTCAAACCTCAGTCCTGAATCCTCAATCCTGAATCCTCAATCTTCAGCCTTCAATCCTCAATACTCAATCTTCAATCCTCAATCCTCAATCCTCAATCTTCAATCCTCAATACTCAATGTTCAATCCTCAATCCTCAATCCTCAATCCTCAATCCTCAATCCTCAATCCTCAATCCTCAATATTCAATCCTCAATACTCAATCTTCAATTCCCAGTCCTCAATCCTCAATCCTCAATCTTGAATCCTCAATAATCAATCTCCAATCCTAGATCCTCATTCCCCAATCCTCAATACTTAATCCTCAATCTTCAACCCTAAATCCCCAGTCCTCAATCTTCAATCCTCAATGCTCAATCCAAAATCCTCTATCCTCAGTCCTCAGTCCTCAATCCTCAATCCTCAATCCTCAAACCTCAATCCTCAATCGTCAGTCCTCGTCCTCAATCCTCAACCATCAATACTCAATCATCAATACTCAATCTTCAATCCTCAATCCTCAATCCTCAATCCACAATCCTCAATCCTCAATCCTCAATCCTTAACCGCCAATCCTCAATCCTCTATCTTCAATCCTCAATACTCAATCTTCAATCCTCAATCCTCAATCGTCAATCCTCAATTCTCAATTCTCAATCCTCAATCCTCAGACCTCAAACATCAATACTCAACGCTCAGTCCTCGTCCTCAATCCACAACCCTCAATCATCAATCCTCAATCTTCAATCATCAATATTCAATCTTCAATCCTAAATCCTCAATCCTCAATCCTCAATCCTCAATCCTCAATACTCAATCTTCAATCCTCAATCCTCAATCCTTAATCCTCAATCCTCAATCCTCAATCTTCAATCCTCAATACTCAATCTTCAATCCTCAATCCTCAATCCTCAATCCTCAATCTTCAATCCTCAATCCTCAATCCTCAATCCTCAATCGTCAATCTTCAATCCTCAGTCGTCAATCCTCAAGCCCCAATCCTCAGTCTTCAATCCTCAATCCTCAATCCTCAATCCTCGATCCTCAATCTTCAATCCTCAATACTCAATCTTCAATCCTCAATCCTCAATCCTCAGTCCTTAATCCTCAATCCTCAATCCTCAATATTCAATCCTCAATACTCAATCTTCAATCCTCAATCCTCAATCCCCAATCCTCAATTCTCAATCCTTAATCCTCAAACCTCAGACCTCAAACGTCAATACTCAACACTCAGTCCTCGTCCTCAATCCACAGCCCTCAATCATCAATCCTCAATCTTCAATCATCAATATTCAATCTTCAATCCTCAGTCGTCAATCCTCAAGCCCCAATCCTCAGTCTTCAATCCTCAATCCTCAATCCTCAATCCTCGATCCTCAATCTTCAATCCTCAATACTCAATCTTCAATCCTCAATCCTCAATCCTCAGTCCTTAATCCTCAATCCTCAATCCTCAATATTCAATCCTCAATACTCAATCTTCAATCCTCAATCCTCAATCCCCAATCCTCAATTCTCAATCCTTAATCCTCAAACCTCAGACCTCAAACGTCAATACTCAACACTCAGTCCTCGTCCTCAATCCACAGCCCTCAATCATCAATCCTCAATCTTCAATCATCAATATTCAATCTTCAATCCTCAATCCTCAATCCTCAATCCTCAATCCTCAATCCTCAATGTTCAATCCTCAATACCCAATCGTCAATCTTCAATCCTCAATCCTCAATCCTCAATCCACAATCCTCAATTCTCAGTCCTCAGACCTCAATCCTGAATCCTCAATTCTGAATCCGCAATCTTCAGCCCTGAGTACTCAACAATCGGTTGTCAATACTCAGTCCTCAATAGAATATCCTCAATTCACAGTTTTCAATGCTCAATACTCAATCTTCAATCCTCAAACCTCAATCCTCAATCCTCAATGCTCATTCTTCAATCCTCAATACCCAATCATCAATCTTCAATCCTCAATCCTCAATCCTCATTCTTCAATCCTCAATACCCAATCCTCAATATTCTATCCTCAATCCTCAATCCTCAATTCTCAATCCACAAACCTCAGTCCTCAGACCTCAAACCTCAGCCCTCAGCCCTCAGCCCTCATCCTCAATCCTCAATACTCAATCCTCAATCCTCAATCTTCAATCCTCAATACTCAATCTTCAATCCTCTATACTCAGTCCCCAATCCTCAATCTTCAATCCTCAATTCTCAGTACTCAATAGAATATCCTGCATTCGCAGGATTCAATACTCAAACCACAATCCTCAACCCTCAGCCCTCATCCCCCATTCTCGATCCTCAATCCTCAATCCTCAATCTTCAACCCTCAATACACAACCTTCAATCTTGAATCCTCAATGCTCAATCCTCAATCCTCAATCCTCAATCCTCAGTCATCAATCCTCAATCCTCAATCCTCAATCGTCAGTCTTCAATCCTCAATACTCAATCTTCAATCCTCAATCCTCAGTCCTCAATCCTCAAGTCTCAGTCCTCAATCCTCAATCCTCAATCCTCAATCCTCAATCCTCAATACTCAGTGATCAATCCTCAATATTCAATACTCAATCGTCAATCCGCTGTCCTCAACCCCCAATCCCCAATCCTCGTTCCTCTAACCTCATTCCTCAACCCTCAGTCCTCATACTCAGTTCTCAATTCTCAATCCTCAATCCTCAATCCCCAACATTCAATCCTCAATAATCATTCTCCAATCCTAGGTCCTCAATCCCCAATCCTCAATCCTTAATCCTCAACCTTCAACCCTCAATCCCCAGTCCTCAATCTTCAATCTTCAATGCTCAATTCAAAATCCTCAATCCTCAGTCCTCAATCCTCAGTCCTCAATCCTCGATCCTCAATCCTCAAACCTCAATCCTCAACCGTCAGTCCTCGTCCTCAATCCTCAACCCTCGATACTCAATCATCAATACTCAATCTTCAATCCTCAATCCTCAATCCTAAATCCTCAATCCTCAGTCCTCAAACCTCAATCCTGAGTCCTCAATCCTGAATCCTCAATCTTCAGCCCTGAGTCCTCAACAGTCAGTTGTCTATCCTCAGTCCTCAATAGAATATCCTCAATTCACTGTTTTCAATACTCAATACTCAATCTGCAATCTTCAAATCTCTTTCCACAAACATCAATTCTCATCACTCAACCCTCAATACTCAGTCCCCAATCCTCAATCTTCAATCCTCAATCCTCAATCCTCAATCCTGAATCTTCAACCTTCAATCCTCGATACTCAATCTTCAATCCTCAATCCTCAATCCTCAATCCTCAATCCTCAATCCTCAAGCGTCAGTCTTCAATCCTCAATACTCAATCTTCAATCCTCAATCCTCAATCCTCAATCCTCAATCCTCATTCTTCAATCCTCAATACCCAATCCTCAATCTTCAATACTCAATCCTCAATCCTCAATTCTCAATCCTCAACCCTCAGTCCTAAGTCCTCAAACCTCAATCCTCAACCCTCAGCCCTCATCCTCAATACTCAATCCTCAATCCTCAATACTCAATCTTCGATCCTCAATACTCAATCTTCAATCTTCAATCATCAATCCTCAATCCTCAATCCTCAATCCTCAATCCTCAATCCTCAATATTCAATCCTCAATACTCAATCTTCAATTCCCAGTCCTCAATCCTCAATCCTCAATCTTGAATCCTCAATAATCAATCTCCAATCCTAGATCCTCAATCCCCAATCCTCAATACTTAATCCTCAATCTTCAACCCTAAATCCCCAGTCCTCAATCTTCAATCCTCAATGCTCAATCCAAAATCCTCTATCCTCAGTCCTCAGTCCTCAATCCTCAATCCTCAATCCTCAAACCTCAATCCTCAATCGTCAGTCCTCGTCCTCAATCCTCAACCATCAATACTCAATCATCAATACTCAATCTTCAATCCTCAATCCTCAATCCTCAATCCACAATCCTCAATCCTCAATCCTCAATCCTTAATCCTCAATCCTCAATCCTCTATCTTCAATCCTCAATACTCAATCTTCAATCCTCAATCCTCAATCGTCAATCCTCAATTCTCAATTCTCAATCCTCAATCCTCAGACCTCAAACATCAATACTCAACACTCAGTCCTCGTCCTCAATCCACAACCCTGAATCATCAATCCTCAATCTTCAATCATCAATATTCAATCTTCAATCCTCAATCCTCAATCCTCAATTCTCAATCCTCAATCCTCAGTGTTCAATCCTCAATACCCAATCCTCAATTTCCAATCCTCAATCCCCAATCCTCAATCCTCAATCCTCAATCCTCAGTCCTCAAACCTCAATCCTGAATCCTCAATCCTGTATCCTCAATCTTCAGCCCTGAGTCCTCAACAGTCAGTTGTCAATCCTCAGTCCTCAATAGAATATCCTCAATTCACAGTTTTCCATACTCAATACTCAATCTGCAATCTTCAAATCTCTATCCACAAACATCAATTCTCATCACTCAACCCTCAATACTCAGTCCCCAATCCCCAATCCTCAATCCTCAATCCTCAATCCTCAATCCTCAGTCTTCAACAATCAATCCTCAATACTCAATCTTCAATCCTCAATCCTTAATCCTCAATCCTCAATCCTCAATCCTCAATCCTCAATCCTCAATCCTCAGTCCTCAAACCTCAGTCCTGAATCCTCAATCCTGAATCCTCAATCTTCAGCCTTCAATCCTCAATACTCAATCTTCAATCCTCAATCCTCAATCCTCAATCCTCAATCTTCAATCCTCAATACTCAATGTTCAATCCTCAATCCTCAATCCTCAATCCTCAATCCTCAATCCTCAATCCTCAATCCTCAATGTTCAATCCTCAATACTCAATCTTCAATTCCCAGTCCTCAATCCTCAATCCTCAATCTTGAATCCTCAATAATCAATCTCCAATCCTAGATCCTCAATCCCCAATCCTCAATACTTAATCCTCAATCTTCAACCCTAAATCCCCAGTCCTCAATCTTCAATCCTCAATGCTCAATCCAAAATCCTCTATCCTCAGTCCTCAGTCCTCAATCCTCAATCCTCAATCCTCAAACCTCAATCCTCAATCGTCAGTCCTCGTCCTCAATCCTCAACCATCAATACTCAGTGATCAATCCTCAATATTCAATACTCAATCGTCAATCCGCTGTCCTCAACCCCCAATCCCCAATCCTCGTTCCTCTAACCTCATTCCTCAACCCTCAGTCCTCATACTCAGTTCTCAATTCTCAATCCTCAATCCTCAATCCCCAACATTCAATCCTCAATAATCATTCTCCAATCCTAGGTCCTCAATCCCCAATCCTCAATCCTTAATCCTCAACCTTCAACCCTCAATCCCCAGTCCTCAATCTTCAATCTTCAATGCTCAATTCAAAATCCTCAATCCTCAGTCCTCAATCCTCAGTCCTCAATCCTCGATCCTCAATCCTCAAACCTCAATCCTCAACCGTCAGTCCTCGTCCTCAATCCTCAACCCTCGATACTCAATCATCAATACTCAATCTTCAATCCTCAATCCTCAATCCTAAATCCTCAATCCTCAATCCTCAGTCCTCAAACCTCAATCCTGAGTCCTCAATCCTGAATCCTCAATCTTCAGCCCTGAGTCCTCAACAGTCAGTTGTCTATCCTCAGTCCTCAATAGAATATCCTCAATTCACTGTTTTCAATACTCAATACTCAATCTGCAATCTTCAAATCTCTTTCCACAAACATCAATTCTCATCACTCAACCCTCAATACTCAGTCCCCAATCCTCAATCTTCAATCCTCAATCCTCAATCCTCAATCCTGAATCTTCAACCTTCAATCCTCAATACTCAATCTTCAATCCTCAATCCTCAATCCTCAATCCTCAATCCTCAATCCTCAAGCGTCAGTCTTCAATCCTCAATACTCAATCTTCAATCCTCAATCCTCAATCCTCAATCCTCAATCCTCATTCTTCAATCCTCAATACCCAATCCTCAATCTTCAATACTCAATCCTCAATCCTCAATTCTCAATCCTCAACCCTCAGTCCTAAGTCCTCAAACCTCAATCCTCAACCCTCAGCCCTCATCCTCAATACTCAATCCTCAATCCTCAATACTCAATCTTCGATCCTCAATACTCAATCTTCAATCTTCAATCATCAATCCTCAATCCTCAATCCTCAATCCTCAATCCTCAATCCTCAATCCTCAATATTCAATCCTCAATACTCAATCTTCAATTCCCAGTCCTCAATCCTCAATCCTCAATCTTGAATCCTCAATAATCAATCTCCAATCCTAGATCCTCAATCCCCAATCCTCAATACTTAATCCTCAATCTTCAACCCTAAATCCCCAGTCCTCAATCTTCAATCCTCAATGCTCAATCCAAAATCCTCTATCCTCAGTCCTCAGTCCTCAATCCTCAATCCTCAATCCTCAAACCTCAATCCTCAATCGTCAGTCCTCGTCCTCAGTCCTCAACCATCAATACTCAATCATCAATACTCAATCTTCAATCCTCAATCCTCAATCCTCAATCCACAATCCTCAATCCTCAATCCTCAATCCTTAATCCTCAATCCTCAATCCTCTATCTTCAATCCTCAATACTCAATCTTCAATCCTCAATCCTCAATCGTCAATCCTCAATTCTCAATTCTCAATCCTCAATCCTCAGACCTCAAACATCAATACTCAACACTCAGTCCTCGTCCTCAATCCACAACCCTGAATCATCAATCCTCAATCTTCAATCATCAATATTCAATCTTCAATCCTCAATCCTCAATCCTCAATTCTCAATCCTCAATCCTCAGTGTTCAATCCTCAATACCCAATCCTCAATTTCCAATACTCAATCCCCAATCCTCAATCCTCAATCCTCAATCCTCAGTCCTCAAACCTCAATCCTGAATCCTCAATCCTGTATCCTCAATCTTCAGCCCTGAGTCCTCAACAGTCAGTTGTCAATCCTCAGTCCTCAATAGAATATCCTCAATTCACAGTTTTCCATACTCAATACTCAATCTGCAATCTTCAAATCTCTATCCACAAACATCAATTCTCATCACTCAACCCTCAATACTCAGTCCCCAATCCCCAATCCTCAATCCTCAATCCTCAATCCTCAATCCTCAAGCCTCAGTCTTCAACAATCAATCCTCAATACTCAATCTTCAATCCTCAATCCTTAATCCTCAATCCTCAATCCTCAATCCTCAATCCTCAATCCTCAATCCTCAGTCCTCAAACCTCAGTCCTGAATCCTCAATCCTGAATCCTCAATCTTCAGCCTTCAATCCTCAATACTCAATCTTCAATCCTCAATCCTCAATCCTCAATCTTCAATCCTCAATACTCAATGTTCAATCCTCAATCCTCAATCCTCAATCCTCAATCCTCAATCCTCAATCCTCAATCCTCAATATTCAATCCTCAATACTCAATCTTCAATTCCCAGTCCTCAATCCTCAATCCTCAATCTTGAATCCTCAATAATCAATCTCCAATCCTAGATCCTCAATCCCCAATCCTCAATACTTAATCCTCAATCTTCAACCCTAAATCCCCAGTCCTCAATCTTCAATCCTCAATGCTCAATCCAAAATCCTCTATCCTCAGTCCTCAGTCCTCAATCCTCAATCCTCAATCCTCAAACCTCAATCCTCAATCGTCAGTCCTCGTCCTCAATCCTCAACCATCAATACTCAATCATCAATACTCAATCTTCAATCCTCAATCCTCAATCCTCAATCCACAATCCTCAATCCTCAATCCTCAATCCTTAACCGCCAATCCTCAATCCTCTATCCTCAATCCTCAATACTCAATCTTCAATCCTCAATCCTCAATCGTCAATCCTCAATTCTGAATTCTCAATGCTCAATCCTCAGACCTCAAACATCAATACTCAACGCTCAGTCCTCGTCCTCAATCCACAACCCTCAATCATCAATCCTCAATCTTCAATCATCAATATTCAATCTTCAATCCTCAATCCTCAATCCTCAATCCTCAATCCTCAATCCTCAATACTCAATCTTCAATCCTCAATCCTCAATCCTTAATCCTCAATCCTCAATCCTCAATCTTCAATCGTCAATCGTCAATCTTCAATCCTCAGTCGTCAATCCTCAAGCCCCAATCCTCAGTCTTCAATCCTCAATCCTCAATCCTCAATCCTCGATCCTCAATCTTCAATCCTCAATACTCAATCTTCAATCCTCAATCCTCAATCCTCAATCCTTAATCCTCAATCCTCAATCCTCAATATTCAATCCTCAATACTCAATCTTCAATCCTCAATCCTCAATCCCCAATCCTCAATTCTCAATCCTTAATCCTCAAACCTCAGACCTCAAACGTCAATACTCAACACTCAGTCCTCTTCCTCAATCCACAGCCCTCAATCATCAATCCTCAATCTTCAATCATCAATATTCAATCTTCAATCCTCAATCCTCAATCCTCAATCCTCAATCCTCAATCCTCAATGTTCAATCCTCAATACCCAATCGTCAATCTTCAATCCTCAATCCTCAATCCTCAATCCACAATCCTCAATCCTCAGTCCTCAGACCTCAATCCTGAATCCTCAATTCTGAATCCGCAATCTTCAGACCTGAGTACTCAACAATCAGTTGTCAATACTCAGTCCTCAATAGAATATCCTCAATTCACAGTTTTCAATGCTCAATACTCAATCTTCAATCCTCAAACCTCAATCCTCAATCCTCAATCCTCATTCTTCAATCCTCAATACCCAATCATCAATCTTCAATCCTCAATCCTCAATCCTCATTCTTCAATCCTCAATACCCAATCCTCAATATTCTATCCTCAATCCTCAATCCTCAATTCTCAATCCACAAACCTCAGTCCTCAGTCCTCAAACCTCAGCCCTCAGCCCTCAGCCCTCATCCTCAATCCTCAATACTCAATCCTCAATCCTCAATCTTCAATCCTCAATACTCAATCTTCAATCCTCTATACTCAGTCCCCAATCCTCAGTCTTCAATCCTCAATTCTCAATACTCAATAGAATATCCTGCATTCGCAGGATTCAATACTCAAACCTCAATCCTCAACCCTCAGCCCTCATCCCCCATTCTCGATCCTCAATCCTCAATCCTCAATCTTCAACCCTCAATACACAACCTTCAATCTTGTATCCTCAATGCTCAATCCTCAATCCTCAATCCTCAATCCTCAGTCATCAATCCTCAATCCTCAATCCTCAATCGTCAGTCTTCAATCCTCAATACTCAATCTTCAATCCTCAATCCTCAGTCCTCAATCCTCAAGTCTCAGTCCTCAATCCTCAATCCTCAATCCTCAATCCTCAAAGCTCAGTCCTCAACGTCAGTCCTCGTCCTCAATCCTCAACACTCAATCCTCAATCCTCAATCTTCAATCATCAATACTCAATCTTCAACCATCAATCCTCAATCCTCAATCCTCAATCCTCAATACTCAATCCTCAATCCTCAATTCTCAATCCTCAATCCTCAATCTTCAATCCTCAGTACTCAATCTTCAATCCTCAGTCCTCAGTCCTCAAACCTCAATTCTGAATCCTCAACCCTGAATCCTCAATCTTCAGCTCTCAGTCCTCAACTATCAGTTGTCAATCCTCAATCCTCAATAGAATATCCTCAATTCACAGTTTTCAATACTCAATACTCAATCTGCAATCTTCAAATCTCTATCCACAAACATCAATTCTCATCATCCAGCCCTCAACACTCAGTCCTCAATGTTCAGTCCTCAATCCTCAACTCTCGATCTTCAATCCTCAATACTGAATCTTCAATCCTCAATCCCCAATCCTCAACCTTGAATCCTCAATACTCAATCTTCAATCCTCAATCCACAATACTCAACCATCAATCTTCAATCCTCAATCCTCAATCCTCAATCCTCAATCCTCAATCGTCAATACTCAGTGATCAATCCTCAATATTCAATACTCAATCGTCAATCCGCTGTCCTCAACCCCCAATCCCCAATCCTCGTCCCTCAAACCTGATTCCTCAACCCTCAGTCCTCATACTCAGTTCTCAATTCTCAATCCTCAATCCTCAATCCCCAACATTCAATCCTCAATAATCAATCTCCAATCCTAGGTCCTCAATCCCCAATCCTCAATCCTTAATCCTCAACCTTCAACCCTGAATCCCCAGTCCTCAATCTTCAATCCTCAATGCTCAACCCAAAATCCTCAATCCTCAGTCCTCAATCCTCAATCCTCAATCCTCAAACCTCAATCCGCAACCGTCAGTCCTCGTCCTCAATCCTCAACCCTCGATACTCAATCATCAATACTCAATCTTCAATCCCCAATCCTCAATCCTAAATCCTCAATCCTCAATCCTCAGTCCTCAGTCCTCAATCCCCAATCCTCAATTCTCAATCCTTAATCCTCAAACCTCAGACCTCAAACGTCAATACTCAACACTCAGACCTCGTCCTCAATCCACAACCCTCAATCATCAATCCTCAATCTTCAATCATCAATATTCAATCTTCAATCCTCAATCCTCAATCCTCAATCCTCAATCCTCAATCCTCAATCCTCAATGTTCAATCGTCAATACCCAATCCTCAATCTTCAGTCTTCAAATCTCAATCCTCAATCCTCAATCCTCAATCCTCAATCCTCAGTCCTCAAACCTCAGTCCTGTATCCTCAATCCTGAATCCTCAATCTTCAGCCTTCAATCCTCAATACTCAATCTTCAATCCTCAATCCTCAAACCTCAATCTTCAATCCTCAATACTCAATCTTCAATCCTCAATCCTCAATCCTCAATCCTCAATCCTCAATCGTCAATCCTCAATCCTCAATCCTCAATCTTCAATCCTCAATCCTCAATCCTCAATCCTCAATCGTCAGTCTTCAATCCTCAATACTCAATCTTCATTCCTCAATCCTCAATCCTCAATCCTCAATCCTCAATCCTCAATCGTCAGCCTTCAATCCTCAATACTCAATCTTCAATCCTGAATCCTCAGTCCTCAATCCTCAAGTCTCAGTCCTCAATCCTCAATCCTCAATCCTCAATCCTCAAAGCTCAATCCTCAACGTCAGTCCTCGACCTCAATCCTCAACCCTCAATCCTCAACCTTCAATCATCAATACTCAATCTTCAATCCTCAATCCTCAATCCTCAATCCTCAATCTTCAATCCTCAGTCCTCAATCCTCAATCCTCAATCGTCAGTCTTCAATCCTCAATACTCAATCTTCAATCCCCAATCCTCAGTCATCAATCCTCAATATTCAATACTCAATACTCAATCTTCAATCCTCAATCCTCAATCCTCAATCCTTAATCCTCAATCCTCAATCCTTAATCCTCAATCCTCAATACTCAATCTTCAATCCTCAATACTCAATCTTGAATCCTCAATCCTCAATCCTCAATCCTCAACTCTCAATTCTCAATCCTCAATCCTCAGACCTTAAACATCAATACTCAATACTCAGTCCTCGTCCTCAATCCACAACCCTCAATCATCAATCCTCAATCTTCAATCATCAATATTCAATATTCAATCCTCAATCCTCAATCCTCAATCGTCAGTCTTCAATCCTCAATACTCAATCTTCAATCCTGAAGCCTCAGTCCTCAATCCTCAAGTCTCAGTCCTCAATCCTCAATCCTCAATCCTCAATCCTCAAAGCTCAATCCTCAACGTCAGTCCTCGACCTCAATCCTCAACCCTCAATCCTCAATCCTCAACCTTCAATCATCAATACTCAATCTTCAATCCTCAATCCTCAATCCTCAATACTCAATCTTCAATCCTCAATCCTCAATCCTCAATCCTCAATCGTCAGTCTTCAATCCTCAATACTCAATCTTCAATCCCCAATCCTCAGTCATCAATCCTCAATATTCAATACTCAATACTCAATCTTCAATCCTCAATCCTCAATCCTCAATCCTTAATCCTCAATCCTCAATCCTCAATCTTCAATCCTCAATACTCAATCTTCAATCCTCAATCCTCAATCCCCAATCCTCAATTCTCAATCCTTAATCCTCAAACCTCAGACCTCAAACGTCAATACTCAACACTCAGTCCTCGTCCTCAATCCACAACCCTCAATCATCAATCCTCAATCTCCAATCATCAATATTGAATCTTCAATCCTCAATCTTCAAACCTCAATCCTCAATCCTCGATCCTCAATCCGCAATCCTCAATCCTCAATCCTCAATCGTTAATCCTCAATCCTCAATACTCAATCTTCAATCCTCAATACTCAATCTTGAATCCTCAATCCTCAATCCTCAATCCTCAACTCTCAATTCTCAATCCTCAATCCTCAGACCTTAAGCATCAATACTCAATACTCAGTCCTCGTCCTCAATCCACAACCCTCAATCATCAATCCTCAATCTTCAATCATCAATATTCAATATTCAATCCTCAATCCTCAATACTCAATCCTCAATCCTGAATCCTCAATCCTCAATGTTCAATCCTCAATACCCAATCCTCAATCTTCAGTCTTCAAATCTCAATCCTCAATCCTCAATCCTCAATCCTCAGTCCTCAAACCTCAATCCTGAATCCTCAATCCTGAATCCTCAATCTTCAGTCTTCAATCCTCAATACTCAATCTTCAATCCTCAATCCTCAATCCTCAATCTTCAATCCTCAATACTCAATCTTCAATCCTCAATACTCAATTCTCAATCCTCAATCCTCAATCCTCAGTCCTCAACCCTCAGCCCTCATCCTCAATCCTCAATCCTCAATCCTCAATCCTCAATCTTCAATCCTCAATACTCAGTCTTCAATCCTCAATCCTCAGTCCTCGATCCTCAATCTTCAATCCTCAGTCCCCAATCCTCAATCTTCAATCCTCAATTCTCAATACTCAATAGAATATCCTGCATTCGTTGGATTCAATACTCTAACCTCAATCCTCAACCCTCAGCCCTCATCCTCCATCCTCGATTCTCAATCCTCAATCCTCAATCTTCAACCCTCAATACACAACCTTCAATCTTCAATCCTCAATGCTCAATCCTCAATCCTCAATCCTCAATCCTCAATCCTCAGTCATCAATCCTCAATATTCAATACTCAATCGTCAATCCGCAGTCCTCAATCCTCAATCCTCAATCCTCGTTCCTCAAACCTCATTCCTCAACCCTCAGTCCTCATCCTCAGTTCTCAATTCTCAATCCTCAATCCTCAATCCTCAATCCTCAATCTTCAATCCTCAATCCTCAATCCTCAATCCTCAATCCTCAATCCTCAATCGTCAGCCTTCAATCCTCAATACTCAATCTTCAATCCTGAATCCTCAGTCCTCAACCCTCAAGTCTCAGTCCTCAATCCTCAATCCTCAATCCTCAATCCTCAAAGCTCAATCCTCAACGTCAGTCCTCGACCTCAATCCTCAACCCTCAATCCTCAACCTTCAATCATCAATACTCAATCTTCAATCCTCAATCCTCAATCCTCAATCCTCAATCTTCAATCCTCAATCCTCAATCCTCAATCCTCAATCGTCAGTCTTCAATCCTCAATACTCAATCTTCAATCCCCAATCCTCAGTCATCAATCCTCAATATTCAATACTCAATACTCAATCTTCAATCCTCAATCCTCAATCCTCAATCCTTAATCCTCAATCCTCAATCCTTAATCCTCAATCCTCAATACTCAATCCTCAATCCTCAATATTCAATCCTCAATACTCAATCTTCAATTCCCAGTCCTCAATCCTCAATCCTCAATCTTGAATCCTCAATAATCAATCTCCAATCCTAGATCCTCAATCCCCAATCCTCAATACTTAATCCTCAATCTTCAACCCTAAATCCCCAGTCCTCAATCTTCAATCCTCAATGCTCAATCCAAAATCCTCTATCCTCAGTCCTCAGTCCTCAATCCTCAATCCTCAATCCTCAAACCTCAATCCTCAATCGTCAGTCCTCGTCCTCAATCCTCAACCATCAATACTCAATCATCAATACTCAATCTTCAATCCTCAATCCTCAATCCTCAATCCTCAATCCACAATCCTCAATCCTCAATCCTCAATCCTCAACCCTCAATCCTCAATCCTCAACCTTCAATCATCAATACTCAATCTTCAATCCTCAATCCTCAGTCCTCAATCCTCAATCTTCAATCCTCAATCCTCAATCCTCAATCCTCAATCGTCAGTCTTCAATCCTCAATACTCAATCTTCAATCTTCAATCCTCAATCCTCAATCCTCAATCCTCAATCCTCAATCCTCAATGTTCAATCCTCAATACCCAATCGTCAATCTTCAATCCTCAATCCTCAATCCTCAATCCACAATCCTCAATCCTCAGTCCTCAGACCTCAATCCTGAATCCTCAATTCTGAATCCGCAATCTTCAGACCTGAGTACTCAACAATCAGTTGTCAATACTCAGTCCTCAATAGAATATCCTCAATTCACAGTTTTCAATGCTCAATACTCAATCTTCAATCCTCAAACCTCAATCCTCAATCCTCAATCCTCATTCTTCAATCCTCAATACCCAATCATCAATCTTCAATCCTCAATCCTCAATCCTCAATCCTCAATCCTCAATCTTCAATCGTCAATCGTCAATCTTCAATCCTCAGTCGTCAATCCTCAAGCCCCAATCCTCAGTCTTCAATCCTCAATCCTCAATCCTCAATCCTCGATCCTCAATCTTCAATCCTCAATACTCAATCTTCAATCCTCAATCCTCAATCCTCAATCCTTAATCCTCAATCCTCAATCCTCAATATTCAATCCCCAATACTCAATCTTCAATCCTTAATCCTCAATCCCCAATCCTCAATTCTCAATCCTTAATCCTCAAACCTCAGACCTCAAACGTCAATACTCAACACTCAGTCCTCTTCCTCAATCCACAGCCCTCAATCATCAATCCTCAATCTTCAATCATCAATATTCAATCTTCAATCCTCAATCCTCAATCCTCAATCCTCAATCCTCAATCCTCAATGTTCAATCCTCAATACCCAATCGTCAATCTTCAATCCTCAATCCTCAATCCTCAATCCACAATCCTCAATCCTCAGTCCTCAGACCTCAATCCTGAATCCTCAATTCTGAATCCGCAATCTTCAGACCTGAGTACTCAACAATCAGTTGTCAATACTCAGTCCTCAATAGAATATCCTCAATTCACAGTTTTCAATGCTCAATACTCAATCTTCAATCCTCAAACCTCAATCCTCAATCCTCAATCCTCATTCTTCAATCCTCAATACCCAATCATCAATCTTCAATCCTCAATCCTCAATCCTCATTCTTCAATCCTCAATACCCAATCCTCAATATTCTATCCTCAATCCTCAATCCTCAATTCTCAATCCACAAACCTCAGTCCTCAGTCCTCAAACCTCAGCCCTCAGCCCTCAGCCCTCATCCTCAATCCTCAATACTCAATCCTCAATCCTCAATCTTCAATCCTCAATACTCAATCTTCAATCCTCTATACTCAGTCCCCAATCCTCAGTCTTCAATCCTCAATTCTCAATACTCAATAGAATATCCTGCATTCGCAGGATTCAATACTCAAACCTCAATCCTCAACCCTCAGCCCTCATCCCCCATTCTCGATCCTCAATCCTCAATCCTCAATCTTCAACCCTCAATACACAACCTTCAATCTTGTATCCTCAATGCTCAATCCTCAATCCTCAATCCTCAATCCTCAGTCATCAATCCTCAATCCTCAATCCTCAATCGTCAGTCTTCAATCCTCAATACTCAATCTTCAATCCTCAATCCTCAGTCCTCAATCCTCAAGTCTCAGTCCTCAATCCTCAATCCTCAATCCTCAATCCTCAAAGCTCAGTCCTCAACGTCAGTCCTCGTCCTCAATCCTCAACACTCAATCCTCAATCCTCAATCTTCAATCATCAATACTCAATCTTCAACCATCAATCCTCAATCCTCAATCCTCAATCCTCAATACTCAATCCTCAATCCTCAATTCTCAATCCTCAATCCTCAATCTTCAATCCTCAGTACTCAATCTTCAATCCTCAGTCCTCAGTCCTCAAACCTCAATTCTGAATCCTCAACCCTGAATCCTCAATCTTCAGCTCTCAGTCCTCAACTATCAGTTGTCAATCCTCAATCCTCAATAGAATATCCTCAATTCACAGTTTTCAATACTCAATACTCAATCTGCAATCTTCAAATCTCTATCCACAAACATCAATTCTCATCATCCAGCCCTCAACACTCAGTCCTCAATGTTCAGTCCTCAATCCTCAACTCTCGATCTTCAATCCTCAATACTGAATCTTCAATCCTCAATCCCCAATCCTCAACCTTGAATCCTCAATACTCAATCTTCAATCCTCAATCCACAATACTCAACCATCAATCTTCAATCCTCAATCCTCAATCCTCAATCCTCAATCCTCAATCGTCAATACTCAGTGATCAATCCTCAATATTCAATACTCAATCGTCAATCCGCTGTCCTCAACCCCCAATCCCCAATCCTCGTCCCTCAAACCTGATTCCTCAACCCTCAGTCCTCATACTCAGTTCTCAATTCTCAATCCTCAATCCTCAATCCCCAACATTCAATCCTCAATAATCAATCTCCAATCCTAGGTCCTCAATCCCCAATCCTCAATCCTTAATCCTCAACCTTCAACCCTGAATCCCCAGTCCTCAATCTTCAATCCTCAATGCTCAACCCAAAATCCTCAATCCTCAGTCCTCAATCCTCAATCCTCAATCCTCAAACCTCAATCCGCAACCGTCAGTCCTCGTCCTCAATCCTCAACCCTCGATACTCAATCATCAATACTCAATCTTCAATCCCCAATCCTCAATCCTAAATCCTCAATCCTCAATCCTCAGTCCTCAGTCCTCAATCCCCAATCCTCAATTCTCAATCCTTAATCCTCAAACCTCAGACCTCAAACGTCAATACTCAACACTCAGACCTCGTCCTCAATCCACAACCCTCAATCATCAATCCTCAATCTTCAATCATCAATATTCAATCTTCAATCCTCAATCCTCAATCCTCAATCCTCAATCCTCAATCCTCAATCCTCAATGTTCAATCGTCAATACCCAATCCTCAATCTTCAGTCTTCAAATCTCAATCCTCAATCCTCAATCCTCAATCCTCAATCCTCAGTCCTCAAACCTCAGTCCTGTATCCTCAATCCTGAATCCTCAATCTTCAGCCTTCAATCCTCAATACTCAATCTTCAATCCTCAATCCTCAAACCTCAATCTTCAATCCTCAATACTCAATCTTCAATCCTCAATCCTCAATCCTCAATCCTCAATCCTCAATCGTCAATCCTCAATCCTCAATCCTCAATCTTCAATCCTCAATCCTCAATCCTCAATCCTCAATCGTCAGTCTTCAATCCTCAATACTCAATCTTCATTCCTCAATCCTCAATCCTCAATCCTCAATCCTCAATCCTCAATCGTCAGCCTTCAATCCTCAATACTCAATCTTCAATCCTGAATCCTCAGTCCTCAATCCTCAAGTCTCAGTCCTCAATCCTCAATCCTCAATCCTCAATCCTCAAAGCTCAATCCTCAACGTCAGTCCTCGACCTCAATCCTCAACCCTCAATCCTCAACCTTCAATCATCAATACTCAATCTTCAATCCTCAATCCTCAATCCTCAATCCTCAATCTTCAATCCTCAGTCCTCAATCCTCAATCCTCAATCGTCAGTCTTCAATCCTCAATACTCAATCTTCAATCCCCAATCCTCAGTCATCAATCCTCAATATTCAATACTCAATACTCAATCTTCAATCCTCAATCCTCAATCCTCAATCCTTAATCCTCAATCCTCAATCCTTAATCCTCAATCCTCAATACTCAATCTTCAATCCTCAATACTCAATCTTGAATCCTCAATCCTCAATCCTCAATCCTCAACTCTCAATTCTCAATCCTCAATCCTCAGACCTTAAACATCAATACTCAATACTCAGTCCTCGTCCTCAATCCACAACCCTCAATCATCAATCCTCAATCTTCAATCATCAATATTCAATATTCAATCCTCAATCCTCAATCCTCAATCGTCAGTCTTCAATCCTCAATACTCAATCTTCAATCCTGAAGCCTCAGTCCTCAATCCTCAAGTCTCAGTCCTCAATCCTCAATCCTCAATCCTCAATCCTCAAAGCTCAATCCTCAACGTCAGTCCTCGACCTCAATCCTCAACCCTCAATCCTCAATCCTCAACCTTCAATCATCAATACTCAATCTTCAATCCTCAATCCTCAATCCTCAATACTCAATCTTCAATCCTCAATCTTCAATCCTCAATCCTCAATCGTCAGTCTTCAATCCTCAATACTCAATCTTCAATCCCCAATCCTCAGTCATCAATCCTCAATATTCAATACTCAATACTCAATCTTCAATCCTCAATCCTCAATCCTCAATCCTTAATCCTCAATCCTCAATCCTCAATCTTCAATCCTCAATACTCAATCTTCAATCCTCAATCCTCAATCCCCAATCCTCAATTCTCAATCCTTAATCCTCAAACCTCAGACCTCAAACGTCAATACTCAACACTCAGTCCTCGTCCTCAATCCACAACCCTCAATCATCAATCCTCAATCTCCAATCATCAATATTGAATCTTCAATCCTCAATCTTCAAACCTCAATCCTCAATCCTCGATCCTCAATCCGCAATCCTCAATCCTCAATCCTCAATCGTTAATCCTCAATCCTCAATACTCAATCTTCAATCCTCAATACTCAATCTTGAATCCTCAATCCTCAATCCTCAATCCTCAACTCTCAATTCTCAATCCTCAATCCTCAGACCTTAAGCATCAATACTCAATACTCAGTCCTCGTCCTCAATCCACAACCCTCAATCATCAATCCTCAATCTTCAATCATCAATATTCAATATTCAATCCTCAATCCTCAATACTCAATCCTCAATCCTGAATCCTCAATCCTCAATGTTCAATCCTCAATACCCAATCCTCAATCTTCAGTCTTCAAATCTCAATCCTCAATCCTCAATCCTCAATCCTCAGTCCTCAAACCTCAATCCTGAATCCTCAATCCTGAATCCTCAATCTTCAGTCTTCAATCCTCAATACTCAATCTTCAATCCTCAATCCTCAATCCTCAATCTTCAATCCTCAATACTCAATCTTCAATCCTCAATACTCAATTCTCAATCCTCAATCCTCAATCCTCAGTCCTCAACCCTCAGCCCTCATCCTCAATCCTCAATCCTCAATCCTCAATCCTCAATCTTCAATCCTCAATACTCAGTCTTCAATCCTCAATCCTCAGTCCTCGATCCTCAATCTTCAATCCTCAGTCCCCAATCCTCAATCTTCAATCCTCAATTCTCAATACTCAATAGAATATCCTGCATTCGTTGGATTCAATACTCTAACCTCAATCCTCAACCCTCAGCCCTCATCCTCCATCCTCGATTCTCAATCCTCAATCCTCAATCTTCAACCCTCAATACACAACCTTCAATCTTCAATCCTCAATGCTCAATCCTCAATCCTCAATCCTCAATCCTCAATCCTCAGTCATCAATCCTCAATATTCAATACTCAATCGTCAATCCGCAGTCCTCAATCCTCAATCCTCAATCCTCGTTCCTCAAACCTCATTCCTCAACCCTCAGTCCTCATCCTCAGTTCTCAATTCTCAATCCTCAATCCTCAATCCTCAATCCTCAATCTTCAATCCTCAATCCTCAATCCTCAATCCTCAATCCTCAATCCTCAATCGTCAGCCTTCAATCCTCAATACTCAATCTTCAATCCTGAATCCTCAGTCCTCAACCCTCAAGTCTCAGTCCTCAATCCTCAATCCTCAATCCTCAATCCTCAAAGCTCAATCCTCAACGTCAGTCCTCGACCTCAATCCTCAACCCTCAATCCTCAACCTTCAATCATCAATACTCAATCTTCAATCCTCAATCCTCAATCCTCAATCCTCAATCTTCAATCCTCAATCCTCAATCCTCAATCCTCAATCGTCAGTCTTCAATCCTCAATACTCAATCTTCAATCCCCAATCCTCAGTCATCAATCCTCAATATTCAATACTCAATACTCAATCTTCAATCCTCAATCCTCAATCCTCAATCCTTAATCCTCAATCCTCAATCCTTAATCCTCAATCCTCAATACTCAATCCTCAATCCTCAATATTCAATCCTCAATACTCAATCTTCAATTCCCAGTCCTCAATCCTCAATCCTCAATCTTGAATCCTCAATAATCAATCTCCAATCCTAGATCCTCAATCCCCAATCCTCAATACTTAATCCTCAATCTTCAACCCTAAATCCCCAGTCCTCAATCTTCAATCCTCAATGCTCAATCCAAAATCCTCTATCCTCAGTCCTCAGTCCTCAATCCTCAATCCTCAATCCTCAAACCTCAATCCTCAATCGTCAGTCCTCGTCCTCAATCCTCAACCATCAATACTCAATCATCAATACTCAATCTTCAATCCTCAATCCTCAATCCTCAATCCTCAATCCACAATCCTCAATCCTCAATCCTCAATCCTCAACCCTCAATCCTCAATCCTCAACCTTCAATCATCAATACTCAATCTTCAATCCTCAATCCTCAGTCCTCAATCCTCAATCTTCAATCCTCAATCCTCAATCCTCAATCCTCAATCGTCAGTCTTCAATCCTCAATACTCAATCTTCAATCCCCAATCCTCAGTCATCAATCCTCAATATTCAATACTCAATACTCAATCTTCAATCCTCAATCCTCAATCCTCAATCCTTAATCCTCAATCTTCAGCACTCAGTCCTCAACAATCAGTTGTCAATCCTCAATCCTCAATAGAATATCCTCAATTCACAGTTTTCAATGCTCAATACTCAATCTTCAATCCTCAAACCTCAATCCTCAATCCTCAATCCTCATTCTTCAATCCTCAATACCCAATCATCAATCTTCAATCCTCAATCCTCAATCCTCATTCTTCAATCCTCAATACCCAATCCTCAATATTCAATCCTCAATCCTCAATCCTCAATTCTCAATCCACAAACCTCAGTCCTCAGACCTCACACCTCAGCCCTCAGACCTCAGCCCTCATCCTCAATCCTCAATCCTCAATCCTCAATCCTCAATCCTCAATCCTCAATCTTCAATCCTCAATACTCAATCTTCAATCCTCTATACTCAGTCCTCGATCCTCAATCTTCAATCCTCAGTCCCCAATCCTCAATCTTCAATCCTCAATTCTCAATACTCAATAGAATATCCTGCATTCGCAGGATTCAATACTAAAACCTCAATCCTCAACCCTCAGCCCTCATCCCCCATCCTCGATCCTCAATCCTCAATCCTCAATCCTCAATCTTCAATCCTCAATACTCAATCTTCAATCCTCAATCCTCAATCTTCAATCATCAATACTCAATCTTCAACCATCAATCCTCAATTCTCAATCATCAATCCTCAATCCTCAATCCTCAATACTCAATCCTCAATCCTCAATCCTCAATCCTCAATCCTCAATCTTCAATCCTCAATACTCAATCTTCAATCCTCAATCCTCAGTCCTCAAACCTCAATTCTGAATCCTCAACCCTGAATCCTCAATCTTCAGCTCTCAGTCCTCAACAATCAGTTGTCAATCCTCAATCCTCAATAGAATATCCTCAATTCACAGTTTTCAATACTCAATACTCAATCTGCAATCTTCAAATCTCTATCCACAAACATCAATTCTCATCACTCAGCCCTCAACACTCAGGCCTCAATGTTCAGTCCTCAATCCTCAACTCTCGATCTTCAATCCTCAATACTGAATCTTCAATCCTCAATCCCCAATCCTCAACAATCAATCCTCAATACTCAACCTTCAATCCTCAATCCACAATACTCAACCATCAATCTTCAATCCTCAATCCTCAATCCTCAATCCTCAATCCTCAATCCTCAATACTCAGTGATCAATCCTCAATATTCAATACTCAATCGTCAATCCGCTGTCCTCAACCACCAATCCCCAATCCTCGTTCCTCTAACCTCATTCCTCAACCCACAGTCCCCATACTCAGTTCTCAATTCTCAATCCTCAATCCTCAATCCCCAACATTCAATCCTCAATAATCATTCTCCAATCCTAGGTCCTCAATCCCCAATCCTCAATCCTTAATCCTCAACCTTCAACCCTCAATCCCCAGTCCTCAATCTTCAATCCTCAATGCTCAATTCAAAATCCTCAATCCTCAGTCCTCAATCCTCAGTACTCAATCCTCAATCCTCAATCCTCAAACCTCAATCCTCAACCGTCAGTCCTCGTCCTCAATCCTCAACCCTCGATACTCAATCATCAATACTCAATCTTCAATCCTCAATCCTCAATCCTAAATCCTCAATCCTCAATCCTCAGTCCTCAAACCTCAATCCTGAGTCCTCAATCCTGAATCCTCAATCTTCAGCACTGAGTCCTCAACAGTCAGTTGTCTATCCTCAGTCATCAATAGAATATCCTCAATTCACTGTTTTCAATACTCAATACTCAATCTGCAATCTTCAAATCTCTTTCCACAAACATCAATTCTCATCACTCAACCCTCAATACTCAGTCCCCAATCCTCAATCTTCAATCCTCAATCCTAAATCCTCAATCCTGAATCTTCAACCTTCAATCCTCAATACTCAATCTTCAATTCTCAATCCTCAATCCTCAATCCTCAATCCTCAATCCTCAAGCGTCAGTCTTCAATCCTCAATACTCAATCTTCAATCCTCAATCCTCAATCCTCAATCCTCAATCCTCATTCTTCAATCCTCAATACCCAATCCTCAATCTTCAATCCTCAATCCTCAATCCTCAATTCTCAATCCTCAACCCTCAGTCCTAAGTCCTCAAACCTCAATCCTCAACCCTCAGCCCTCATCCTCAATACTCAATCCTCAATCCTCAATCCTCAATCTTCGATCCTCAATACTCAATCTTCAATCTTCAATCATCAATCCTCAATCCTCAATCCTCAATCCTCAATCCTCAATCCTCAATATTCAATCCTCAATACTCAATCTTCAATTCCCAGTCCTCAATCCTCAATCCTCAATCTTGAATCCTCAATAATCAATCTCCAATCCTAGATCCTCAATCCCCAATCCTCAATACTTAATCCTCAATCTTCAACCCTAAATCCCCAGTCCTCAATCTTCAATCCTCAATGCTCAATCCAAAATCCTCTATCCTCAGTCCTCAGTCCTCAATCCTCAATCCTCAATCCTCAATCCTCAAACCTCAATCCTCAATCGTCAGTCCTCGTCCTCAATCCTCAACCATCAATACTCAATTATCAATACTCAATCTTCAAGCCTCAATCCTCAATCCTCAATCCACAATCCTCAATCCCCAATCCTCAATCCTTAATCCTCAATCCTCAATCCTCTATTTTCAATCCTCAATACTCAATCTTCAATCCTCAATCCTCAATCGTCAATCCTCAATTCTCAATTCTCAATCCTCAATCCTCAGACCTCAAACATCAATACTCAACACTCAGTCCTCGTCCTCAATCCACAACCCTGAATCATCAATCCTCAATCTTCAATCATCAATATTCAATCTTCAATCCTCAATCCTCAATCCTCAATCCTCAATCCTCAATCCTCAGTGTTCAATCCTCAATACCCAATCCTCAATTTCCAATCCTCAATCCCCAATCCTCAATCCTCAATCCTCAATCCTCAGTCCTCAAACCTCAATCCTGAATCCTCAATCCTGTATCCTCAATCTTCAGCCCTGAGTCCTCAACAGTCAGTTGTCAATCCTCAGTCCTCAATAGAATATCCTCAATTCACAGTTTTCCATACTCAATACTCAATCTGCAATCTTCAAATCTCTATCCACAAACATCAATTCTCATCACTCAACCCTCAATACTCAGTCCCCAATCCCCAATCCTCAAACCTCAGTCCTGAATCCTCAATCCTGAATCCTCAATCTTCAGCCTTCAATCCTCAATACTCAATCTTCAATCCTCAATCCTCAATCCTCAATCTTCAATCCTCAATACTCAATGTTCAATCCTCAATCCTCAATCCTCAATCCTCAATCCTCAATCCTCAATCCTCAATCCTCAATATTCAATCCTCAATACTCAATCTTCAATTCCCAGTCCTCAATCCTCAATCCTCAATCTTGAATCCTCAATAATCAATCTCCAATCCTAGATCCTCAATCCCCAATCCTCAATACTTAATCCTCAATCTTCAACCCTAAATCCCCAGTCCTCAATCTTCAATCCTCAATGCTCAATCCAAAATCCTCTATCCTCAGTCCTCAGTCCTCAATCCTCAATCCTCGATCCTCAAACCTCAATCCTCAATCGTCAGTCCTCGTCCTCAATCCTCAACCATCAATACTCAATCATCAATACTCAATCTTCAATCCTCAATCCTCAATCCTCAATCCACAATCCTCAATCCTCAATCCTCAATCCTTAACCGCCAATCCTCAATCCTCTATCTTCAATCCTCAATACTCAATCTTCAATCCTCAATCCTCAATCGTCAATCCTCAATTCTCAATTCTCAATCCTCAATCCTCAGACCTCAAACATCAATACTCAACGCTCAGTCCTCGTCCTCAATCCACAACCCTCAATCATCAATCCTCAATCTTCAATCATCAATATTCAATCTTCAATCCTCAATCCTCAATCCTCAATCCTCAATCCTCAATCCTCAATACTCAATCTTCAATCCTCAATCCTCAATCCTTAATCCTCAATCCTCAATCCTCAATCTTCAATCCTCAATACTCAATCTTCAATCCTCAATCCTCAATCCTCAATCCTCAATCTTCAATCCTCAATCCTCAATCCTCAATCCTCAATCGTCAATCTTCAATCCTCAGTCGTCAATCCTCAAGCCCCAATCCTCAGTCTTCAATCCTCAATCCTCAATCCTCAATCCTCGATCCTCAATCTTCAATCCTCAATACTCAATCTTCAATCCTCAATCCTCAATCCTCAGTCCTTAATCCTCAATCCTCAATCCTCAATATTCAATCCTCAATACTCAATCTTCAATCCTCAATCCTCAATCCCCAATCCTCAATTCTCAATCCTTAATCCTCAAACCTCAGACCTCAAACGTCAATACTCAACACTCAGTCCTCGTCCTCAATCCACAGCCCTCAATCATCAATCCTCAATCTTCAATCATCAATATTCAATCTTCAATCCTCAATCCTCAATCCTCAATCCTCAATCCTCAATCCTCAATGTTCAATCCTCAATACCCAATCGTCAATCTTCAATCCTCAATCCTCAATCCTCAATCCACAATCCTCAATTCTCAGTCCTCAGACCTCAATCCTGAATCCTCAATTCTGAATCCGCAATCTTCAGCCCTGAGTACTCAACAATCAGTTGTCAATACTCAGTCCTCAATAGAATATCCTCAATTCACAGTTTTCAATGCTCAATACTCAATCTTCAATCCTCAAACCTCAATCCTCAATCCTCAATGCTCATTCTTCAATCCTCAAGCCCCAATCCTCAGTCTTCAATCCTCAATCCTCAATCCTCAATCCTCGATCCTCAATCTTCAATCCTCAATACTCAATCTTCAATCCTCAATCCTCAATCCTCAGTCCTTAATCCTCAATCCTCAATCCTCAATATTCAATCCTCAATACTCAATCTTCAATCCTCAATCCTCAATCCCCAATCCTCAATTCTCAATCCTTAATCCTCAAACCTCAGACCTCAAACGTCAATACTCAACACTCAGTCCTCGTCCTCAATCCACAGCCCTCAATCATCAATCCTCAATCTTCAATCATCAATATTCAATCTTCAATCCTCAATCCTCAATCCTCAATCCTCAATCCTCAATCCTCAATGTTCAATCCTCAATACCCAATCGTCAATCTTCAATCCTCAATCCTCAATCCTCAATCCACAATCCTCAATTCTCAGTCCTCAGACCTCAATCCTGAATCCTCAATTCTGAATCCGCAATATTCAGCCCTGAGTACTCAACAATCAGTTGTCAATACTCAGTCCTCAATAGAATATCCTCAATTCACAGTTTTCAATGCTCAATACTCAATCTTCAATCCTCAAACCTCAATCCTCAATCCTCAATGCTCATTCTTCAATCCTCAATACCCAATCATCAATCTTCAATCCTCAATCCTCAATCCTCATTCTTCAATCCTCAATACCCAATCCTCAATATTCTATCCTCAATCCTCAATCCTCAATTCTCAATCCACAAACCTCAGTCCTCAGTCCTCAAACCTCAGCCCTCAGCCCTCAGCCCTCATCCTCAATCTTCAATCATCAATCCTCAATCCTCAATCCTCAATCCTCAATCCTCAATCCTCAATATTCAATCCTCAATACTCAATCTTCAATTCCCAGTCCTCAATCCTCAATCCTCAATCTTGGATCCTCAATAATCAATCTCCAATCCTAGATCCTCAATCCCCAATCCTCAATACTTAATCCTCAATCTTCAACCCTAAATCCCCAGTCCTCAATCTTCAATCCTCAATGCTCAATCCAAAATCCTCTATCCTCAGTCCTCAGTCCTCAATCCTCAATCCTCAATCCTCAAACCTCAATCCTCAATCGTCAGTCCTCGTCCTCAATCCTCAACCATCAATACTCAATCATCAATACTCAATCTTCAATCCTCAATCCTCAATCCTCAATCCACAATCCTCAATCCTCAATCCTCAATCCTTAATCCTCAATCCTCAATCCTCTATCTTCAATCCTCAATACTCAATCTTCAATCCTCAATCCTCAATCGTCAATCCTCAATTCTCAATTCTCAATCCTCAATCCTCAGACCTCAAACATCAATACTCAACACTCAGTCCTCGTCCTCAATCCACAACCCTGAATCATCAATCCTCAATCTTCAATCATCAATATTGAATCTTCAATCCTCAATCCTCAATCCTCAATTCTCAATCCTCAATCCTCAGTGTTCAATCCTCAATACCCAATCCTCAATTTCCAATCCTCAATCCCCAATCCTCAATCCTCAAACCTCAATCCTCAGTCCTCAAACCTAAATCCTGAATCCTCAATCCTGTATCCTCAATCTTCAGCCCTGAGTCCTCAACAGTCAGTTGTCAATCCTCAGTCCTCAATAGAATATCCTCAATTCACAGTTTTCCATACTCAATACTCAATCTGCAATCTTCAAATCTCTATCCACAAACATCAATTCTCATCACTCAACCCTCAATACTCAGTCCCCAATCCCCAATCCTCAATCCTCAATCCTCAATCCTCAATCCTCAGTCTTCAACAATCAATCCTCAATACTCAATCTTCAATCCTCAATCCTTAATCCTCAATCCTCAATCCTCAATCCTCAATCCTCAATCCTCAGTCTTCAACAATCAATCCTCAATACTCAATCTTCAATCCTCAATCCTTAATCCTCAATCCCCAATCCTCAATCCTCAATCCTCAATCCTCAATCCTCAGTCTTCAACAATCAATCCTCAATCCTCAATATTCAATCCTCAATACTCAATCTTCAATTCCCAGTCCTCAATCCTCAATCCTCAATCTTGAATCCTCAATAATCAATCTCCAATCCTAGATCCTCAATCCCCAATCCTCAATACTTAATCCTCAATCTTCAACCCTAAATCCCCAGTCCTCAATCTTCAATCCTCAATGCTCAATCCAAAATCCTCTATCCTCAGTCCTCAGTCCTCAATCCTCAATCCTCAATCCTCAAACCTCAATCCTCAATCGTCAGTCCTCGTCCTCAATCCTCAACCATCAATACTCAATCATCAATACTCAATCTTCAATCCTCAATCCTCAATCCTCAATCCACAATCCTCAATCCTCAATCCTCAATCCTTAACCGCCAATCCTCAATCCTCTATCTTCAATCCTCAATACTCAATCTTCAATCCTCAATCCTCAATCGTCAATCCTCAATTCTCAATTCTCAATCCTCAATCCTCAGACCTCAAACATCAATACTCAACGCTCAGTCCTCGTCCTCAATCCACAACCCTCAATCATCAATCCTCAATCTTCAATCATCAATATTCAATCTTCAATCCTCAATCCTCGATCCTCAATCCTCAATCCTCAATCCTCAATACTCAATCTTCAATCCTCAATCCTCAATCCTTAATCCTCAATCCTCAATCCTCAATCTTCAATCGTCAATCGTCAATCTTCAATCCTCAGTCGTCAATCCTCAAGCCCCAATCCTCAGTCTTCAATCCTCAATCCTCAATCCTCAATCCTCGATCCTCAATCTTCAATCCTCAATACTCAATCTTCAATCCTCAATCCTCAATCCTCAATCCTTAATCCTCAATCCTCAATCCTCAATATTCAATCCTCAATACTCAATCTTCAATCCTCAATCCTCAATCCCCAATCCTCAATTCTCAATCCTTAATCCTCAAACCTCAGACCTCAAACGTCAATACTCAACACTCAGTCCTCGTCCTCAATCCACAGCCCTCAATCATCAATCCTCAATCTTCAATCATCAATATTCATTCTTCAATCCTCAATCCTCAATCCTCAATCCTCAATCCTCAATCCTCAATGTTCAATCCTCAATACCCAATCGTCAATCTTCAATCCTCAATCCTCAATCCTCAATCCACAATCCTCAATCCTCAGTCCTCAGACCTCAATCCTGAATCCTCAATTCTGAATCCGCAATCTTCAGACCTGAGTACTCAACAATCAGTTGTCAATACTCAGTCCTCAATAGAATATCCTCAATTCACAGTTTTCAATGCTCAATACTCAATCTTCAATCCTCAAACCTCAATCCTCAATCCTCAATCCTCATTCTTCAATCCTCAATACCCAATCATCAATCTTCAATCCTCAATCCTCAATCCTCATTCTTCAATCCTCAATGCCCAATCCTCAATATTCTATCCTCAATCCTCAATCCTCAATTCTCAATCCACAAACCTCAGTCCTCAGTCCTCAAACCTCAGCCCTCAGCCCTCAGCCCTCATCCTCAATCCTCAATACTCAATCCTCAATCCTCAATCTTCAATCCTCAATCCTCAATCCTCAATCCTCAATCCTCAATCCTCAATCCTCAATCCTCAATACTCAGTGATCAATCCTCAATATTCAATACTCAATCGTCAATCCGCTGTCCTCAACCCCCAATCCCCAATCCTCGTCCCTCAAACCTCGTTCCTCAACCCTCAGTCCTCATACTCAGTTCTCAATTCTCAATCCTCAATCCTCAATCCCCAACATTCAATCCTCAATAATCAATCTCCAATCCTAGGTCCTCAATCCCCAATCCTCAATCCTTAATCCTCAACCTTCAACCCTGAATCCCCAGTCCTCAACCTTCAATCCTCAATGCTCAACCCAAAATCCTCAATCCTCAGTCCTCAATCCTCAATCCTCAATCCTCAAACCTCAATCCGCAACCGTCAGTCCTCGTCCTCAATCCTCAACCCTCGATACTCAATCATCAATACTCAATCTTCAATCCCCAATCCTCAATCCTAAATCCTCAATCCTCAATCCTCAGTCCTCAGTCCTCAATCCCCAATCCTCAATTCTCAATCCTTAATCCTCAAACCTCAGACCTCAAACGTCAATACTCAACACTCAGACCTCGTCCTCAATCCACAACCCTCAATCATCAATCCTCAATCTTCAATCATCAATATTCAATCTTCAATCCTCAATCCTCAATCCTCAATCCTCAATCCTCAATCCTCAATCCTCAATGTTCAATCCTCAATACCCAATCCTCAATCTTCAGTCTTCAAATCTCAATCCTCAATCCTCAATCCTCAATCCTCAATCCTCAGTCCTCAAACCTCAGTCCTGTATCCTCAATCCTGAATCCTCAATCTTCAGCCTTCAATCCTCAATACTCAATCTTCAATCCTCAATCCTCAATCCTCAATCTTCAATCCTCAATACTCAATCTTCAATCCTCAATCCTCAATCCTCAATCCTCAATCCTCAATCCTCAATCCTCAATCCTCAATCCTCAATCTTCAATCCTCAATCCTCAATCCTCAATCCTCAATCGTCAGTCTTCAATCCTCAATACTCAATCTTCAATCCTCAATCCTCAATCCTCAATCCTCAATCCTCAATCCTCAATCGTCAGCCTTCAATCCTCAATACTCAATCTTCAATCCTGAATCCTCAGTCCTCAATCCTCAAGTCTCAGTCCTCAATCCTCAATCCTCAATCCTCAATCCTCAAAGCTCAATCCTCAACGTCAGTCCTCGACCTCAATCCTCAACCCTCAATCCTCAACCTTCAATCATCAATACTCAATCTTCAATCCTCAATCCTCAATCCTCAATCCTCAATCTTCAATCCTCAATCCTCAATCCTCAATCCTCAATCGTCAGTCTTCAATCCTCAATACTCAATCTTCAATCCCCAATCCTCAGTCATCAATCCTCAATATTCAATACTCAATACTCAATCTTCAATCCTCAATCCTCAATCCTCAATCCTTAATCCTCAATCCTCAATCCTTAATCCTCAATCCTCAATACTCAATCTTCAATCCTCAATACTCAATCTTGAATCCTCAATCCTCAATCCTCAATCCTCAACTCTCAATTCTCAATCCTCAATCCTCAGACCTTAAACATCAATACTCAATACTCAGTCCTCGTCCTCAATCCACAACCCTCAATCATCAATCCTCAATCTTCAATCATCAATATTCAATATTCAATCCTCAATCCTCAATCCTCAATCGTCAGTCTTCAATCCTCAATACTCAATCTTCAATCCTGAAGCCTCAGTCCTCAATCCTCAAGTCTCAGTCCTCAATCCTCAATCCTCAATCCTCAATCCTCAAAGCTCAATCCTCAACGTCAGTCCTCGACCTCAATCCTCAACCCTCAATCCTCAATCCTCAACCTTCAATCATCAATACTCAATCTTCAATCCTCAATCCTCAATCCTCAATACTCAATCTTCAATCCTCAATCCTCAATCCTCAATCCTCAATCGTCAGTCTTCAATCCTCAATACTCAATCTTCAATCCCCAATCCTCAGTCATCAATCCTCAATATTCAATACTCAATACTCAATCTTCAATCCTCAATCCTCAATCCTCAATCCTTAATCCTCAATCCTCAATCCTCAATCTTCAATCCTCAATACTCAATCTTCAATCCTCAATCCTCAATCCCCAATCCTCAATTCTCAATCCTTAATCCTCAAACCTCAGACCTCAAACGTCAATACTCAACACTCAGTCCTCGTCCTCAATCCACAACCCTCAATCATCAATCCTCAATCTCCAATCATCAATATTGAATCTTCAATCCTCAATCCTCAATCCTCAATCCTCAATCCTCAATCCTCAATGTTCAATCCTCAATACCCAATCGTCAATCTTCAATCCTCAATCCTCAATCCTCAATCTTCAATCCTCAATACTCAATCTTCAATCCTCAATCCTCAGTCCTCAAACCTCAGTCCTGAATCCTCAGTCCTGAATCCTCAATCTTCAGCCTTCAATCCTCAATACTCAATCTTCAGTCCTCAATCCTCAATCCTCAATCTTCAATCCTCAATACTCAATAATCAATCCTCAATACTCAATTCACAATCCTCAATCCTCAATCCTCAGTCGTCAATCCTCAAGCCCCAATCCTCAGTCTTCAATCCTCAATCCTCAATCCTCAATCCTCAATCCTCAATCTTCAATCCTCAATACTCAATCTTCAATCCCCAATCCTCAATCCTCAATCCTTAATCCTCAATCCTCAATCCTCAATCTTCAATCCTCAATACTCAATCTTCAATCCTCAATCCTCAATCACCAATCCTCAATTCTCAATCCTTAATCCTCAAACCTCAGACCTCAAACGTCAATACTCAACACTCAGTCCCTCGTCCTCAATCCACAACCCTCAATCATCAATCCTCATTCTTCAATCATCAATATTCAATCTTCAATCCTCAATCCTCAATCCTCAATCCTCAATCCTCAATCCTCAATGTTCAATCTTCAATACCCAATCGGCAATCTTCAATACTCAATCCTCAATCCTCAATCCACAATCCTCAAGCCTCAGTCCTCAAACCTCAATTCTGCATCCTCAATTCTGAATCCGCAATCTTCAGCCCTGAGTACTCAACGATCAGTTGTCAATACTCAGTCCTCAATAGAATATCCTCAATTCACAGTTTTCAATGCTCAATACTCAATCTTCAATCCTCAATACCCAATCATCAATCTTCAATCCTCAATCCTCAATCCTCATTCTTCAATCCTCAATAACCAATCCTCAATATTCAATCCTCAATCCTCAATTCTCTATCCACAAACCTCAGTCCTCAGTCCCTCAAACATCAGCCCTCAGCCCTCAGCCCTCATCCTCAATCCTCAATCCTCAAACCTCAATCCTCAATCTTCAATCCTCAATACTCAATCTTCAATCCTCTATACTCAGTCCTCGATCCTCAATCTTCAATCCTCAGTCCCCAATCCTCAATCTTCAATCCTCAATTCTCAATACTCCACAGAATATCCTGCATTCGCAGGATTCAATAGTCAAACCTCAATCCTCAATCCTCAATCCTCAGTCATCAATCCTCAATCCTCAATCCTTAACCGTCAGTCTTCAATCCTCAATCCTCAATCCTCAAACCTCAATCCTCAACCGTCAGTCCTCGTCCTCAATCCTCAACCCTCGATACTCAATCATCAATACTCAATCTTCAATCCTCAATCCTCAATCCTAAATCCTCAATCCTCAATCCTCAGTCCTCAAACCTCAATCCTGAATCCTCAATTCTGAATCCTCAATCTTCAGCCCTGAGTCCTCAACAGTCAGTTGTCTATCCTCAGTCCTCAATAGAATATCCTCAATTCACTGTTTTCAATACTCAATACTCAATCTGCAATCTTCAAATCTCTTTCCACAAACATCAATTCTCATCACTCAACACTCAATACTCAGTCCCCCAATCCTCATTCTTCAATCCTCAATACCCAATCCTCAATCTTCAATCCTCAATCCTCAATCCTCAATTCTCAATCCTCAACCCTCAGTCCTAAGTCCTCAAACCTCAATCCTCAACCCTCAGCCCTCATCCTCAATACTCAATCCTCAATCCTCAATCCTCAATCTTCGATACTCAATACTCAATCTTCAATCTTCAATCATCAATCCTCACCCTCAATCCTCAATCCTCAATCCTCAATCCTCAATATTCAATCCTCAATACTCAATCTTCAATTCCCAGTCCTCAATCCTCAATCCTCAATCTTCAATCCTCAATAATCAATCTCCAATCCTAGATCCTCAATCCCCAATCCTCGATCCTTAATCCTCAATCTTCAACCCTCAATCCCCAGTCCTCAATCTTCAATCCTCAATGCTCAATCCAAAATCCTCAACCCTCAGTCCTCAGTCCACAATGCTCAACCCTCAAACATCAATCCTCAACCGTCAGCGCTCGTCCTCAATCCACAACCCTCAATACTCAATCATCAACACTCAATCTTCAATACTCAATCCTCAATCCTCAATCCCCAATCTTCAATCCTCAATCCACAATCCTTAATCCTCAATCCTCAATCCTCAATCCTCAACCCTCAGCCATCAATCCTCAATATTCAATACTCAATCGTCAATCCGCAGTCCTCAATCCTCAATCCTCAATCCTCGTTACTCAAACCTCATCCCTCAACCCTCAGTCCTCATCCTCAGTTCTCAATTCTCAACCATCAATCCTCAATCCTCAATCTTCAATCCTCAATAATCAATCTCGAATCCTAGATCCTCAATCCCCAATCCTCAATCCTTAGTCCTCAATCTTCATCCCTCTATCCCCAGTACTCAATCTTCAATCCTCAATGCTCAATCCAAAATCCTCAATCCTCAGTCCTCAATCCTCAATGCTCAATCCTCAAACCTCAATCCTCAACCGTCAGATCTCGTCCTCAATCCTCAACACTCAATACTCAATCATCAATACTCAATCTTCAATCCTCAATCCTCAATCCTCAATCCTCAATCCTCAACCCTCAATACTCAGTCCTTAACCCTCAATCCTCAATCCTCAGTCTTCAATCCTCAATACACAATCTTCAATCCTCAATCCTCAATCCTCTATCCTCAATTCTCAATTCTGAATCCTCAATCCTCAGACCTCAAACATCAATACTCAACACGCAGTACTCGTCCTCAATCCACAACACCCAATCATCTATCCTCAATCTTCAATCATCAATATTCAATCTTCAATCCTCAATCCTCAATCCTCAATCCTCAATCCTCAATCCTCAATGTTCAATCCTCAATGCCCAATCCTCAATCTTCAATCGTCAATCCCCAATCCTCCATCCTCAATCCTCAATGGTCAGTCCTCAAACCTGAATCCTGTATCCTCAATCCTGAATCCTCAATCTTCAGCCCTGAGTCCTCAACAGGCAGCTGTCTATCGTCAGTCCTCAATAGAGTATCCTCAATTCACAGTTTTCTATACTCAATACTCAATCTGCAATCTTCAAATCTCTATCCACAAACATCAATTCTCATCACTCAACCCTCAACACTCAGTCCCCAATCCTCAATCTTCAATCCTCAAACCTCAGTCCTCAATCCTCAATCCTCAATCCTCAATCCTCAGTCCTCAAACCTCAATCCTGAATCCTCAATCCTGAATCCTCAATCATCAGCCCTGAGTCCTCAACAATCAGTTGTCAATCCTCAGTCCTCAATAGAATATCCTCAATTCACAGTTTTCAATACTCAATATTCAATCTGCAATCTTCAAGTCTCTATCCACAAACATCAATTCACATCACTCAACCCTCAACACTCAGTCCCCAATCCTCAATTTTCAATCCTCAATCCTAAATCCTCAATCCTCAATCTTCAACCTTCAATCCTCAATACTCAATCCTCAATCCTCAATCCTCAATCCTCAATCCTCAATCCTCAATCCACAATCGTCAGTCTTCCATCCTCAATACTCAATCTTCAATCCTCAATCCTCAGTCCTCAATCCTCAACCCACATTCTTCATTCCTCAATACCCAATCCTCAATCTTCAATCCTCAATCCTCGATCCTCAATTCTCAATCCTCAATCCTCAGTGCTCAGTCCTCAAACCTCAGTCCTCAACCCTCAGCCCTCATCCTCAATCCTCAATCCTCAATCCTCAATCCTCAATCTTCAATCCTCAATACTCAATCTTCAAACCTCAATCTTCAATCCGCAATGCTCAATCCTCAATCCTCAAGTCTCAGTCCTCAATCCACAATCCTCAATCCTCAATCCTCCATCCTCAACCGTCAGTCCTCGTCCTCAATCCTCAACCCTCAATCCTCAATCCTCAATCTTCAATCATCAATACTCAACTTTCAATCCCCAATCCTCAATCCTCAATCCTCAATCCTCAATCCTCAATATTCAACACACAACCCACAATCATCAGTCCTCAATACTCAGTCCTCTCTCTTCAATCCTCCATCCTCAACCCTCAATCCTCAAGCGTCAATCCTCAATCCTCAATCCTCAGCCCTCAATCCTCAGTCCTCAAACCTCAAACCC